>NC_086336.1:3366847-3666847 GCF_032445375.1 Bacillus rossius redtenbacheri | reverse complement strand
CTAGCTTAAAGTTGTATAAACTTGCCAGTTTGCATGTGTACTTGTACACTTGTAAAATACAAATTTTCTATTCTACTATGATCTGAAGTTTCGCTTCTGACTCACGTGAAAGCAATGTACGTACGTTTTTTTTTTTTCAATTATTTATTTGATTTAAAAACACTATCAAAGGACAGACACTGTACATAAACAAGTCTAATTACCCTCCCAGACGATTTTTTTCCTAACCTAAATTAAATCTAAGTGTATTTGGGAGGGGTCCGGGTTAGGGAAAGACTAAGTGCGTCTCAGGCCGAAGCCTATACACTCTAATCATGCAGGGTTTAAAGCCATGCATCATGTGCTAGGAGGGGTATTGGCCAGCCATGGCAGCGATTGGCGCCATGACTAACTCCCCTCACCCTTAAATCTAAAACTATAACTAGAGATAGGTTGGGCCCAGGTAAAACCTGCATAGACACAGGGAAAACCCTGGGCACTGACATGCGGGATGCAAAACTTCATGCAGGTTGGTTACAGGAAACAGAAGGATGGTTCTGGATGAAGAGTTGGACAGAGTAGAAAGACTGCTATGCAAATGGGTGGGAGCTTGGACATTTTGTCCGCACTTGGTTTGGTGGCACTGGTTGTTGCGGGGGCGACTTTGTCGTTTCCCGCCGGGCTGCCAGCCAGCCTAGACTAACGGTGCAGTGATGCGGCTGTGTTCCAGACGAGAGCGGCAGCCCTGTCTCCGGAGGGAAGCAGTCTGTACGGGAGTCACCACGACTGCCCCTCGACTGCACCGCGACACCACACACTGCCACATCGCCTGCAGAAGCGAGCGGCCAGGAACCTGGCCGGCATCCCTGGCCAGGACTACGGTAGCAGGGACGTGCTGCATCACTTCACCAAACTGCTCCACGCCAACTACCAGCTGTGGGGACGAGTGAAGAACTACTTCTCCAGTTTCATATCGCACATCGGGAAGATCGTTCCCAAGTTGATAAACCTCGTCAGGTCCTGATTGTTTCAGCTGGAAAAATTCTCACGTTCTAGTCAATGTATTTATTATCAAACTGTCACAAATAAGACTGTGATTTTGTTCTTAAGGAGATTGTACAAATAAATTATTCTCGAATTTTTTAAATATTAAAAAATTCCTGTAAGAAAGATTTTTTTTTCGAATAATTCCTATTTTTTTATATTTTACTTTCACATAAATTTTAATTATTTTCGACAAAATTATTTAACCAATTATTTCCTTGACATAAAAATACATCCCTTCAAAATTGTTATAAATGTGTCTTGGGAATCAATGTTAAATAAAAAGATTTTTTTATTTCTACTGAAAAAATGCCAGAACATTTTGGTCATAGCAAATGAAAAAAAAGGAAGAAAAAAATAATTGAATAAAATAAGCAGAAATTGCATTAAAAAATTGTTAATTACAATAATTTATTATTTTAAGTTATATAATCAAACAACGAGTTAAAAGTTCACACATCAGTTGTAACATTTCTGCCGTTTTTAATAATAAATAGTTTAGACTGTTTAAGCTTAACAACATTATAACAAAGCTGTATTTCAACATTACCGATTCCAGCACGCACAGCATAAAAGTTTAAACAAAATAATGGCAACAATGGAAACCAACTGTGGCCATTTTAATAGTAAGTTGTATCATGAAAAATAGTTTTATATATTTATGTAATTTTTTAAACTAAGATATTTCATTTCTCTATTGTAACAATATAATTTTCCGATTAAAAAAAACATATTTAACTATGGATTTTAAAATTTAAAGGGCTAATGAAAATGTAAAATAAAACTGGTATATACATAACCGTTGGAGTAATATTTTTTTTTTTTGTTTCTACAAGCAATAAAATATGTTGGTCAGAATGAGGTCATTGCAATAAGTTTTTCAAAGAGTTTCATAGAAATTTTGGAGAAACTTCTTGGGTTTGATGCGATATGTCACTATCTTGTCCTCTTCGTTCTAAAGGGCGAACACCAGTTTATATACGCCCACGAGCTGAAACGTTATATGAAGATAATAAAACACTACGTTGGACACAATTTCTAGAGTTTAGATTCCGTTTCTTTGACACAGATATCTATAAACATTTTTTACTTTGAAAAAAATTCAACTAAGAAATCCCTGAATTCTATTTAATTCTCAGTTCATTAAGTAGGTACGCTATGTTAAAAAATATAAAAAAATAACGTTAACTAATCACAACACATTAGTTATATATTGATACGTATCCAAGGAAGGTTGTTAAATGTCTGAACCAACAAAAATGGTAATAAAATGTGTATAATAAAAAGTGCATCACTGATTCAACGTCTAATAAATATAAAATTCAAATAGTTTATGTAGGAATGGAGCATATTCAAAATAATTTAAATGCCTGAAATTTTTAAATATTAATTTAAGAATTTTTTTCCGCATACTTTGAATTCTTTTCTAAATATAATTAGGTAGTTAATGTAGATAAAGTGTTGCTAATAGTATTATCTTCATGTTGGTGGAAAAAAAGCTTGGCATCCAATATAACTCGACGGTGATAATTATGATCAATTGAATTAGTTTTTTTTTACTAAAGGTTATACAATAAATGCTCTCGTAATTCAGACACGTTTGTTAACTTGAAAATCACATCTGGACATCTGAAATAACTTCCTGAATAGTTTCATAAACATTTGTCTCAATTATATATATTTTTTTCATCAGCATCTTTTCTTGATCAATTCTGATTACAGTTGGAATATCATTGATTTAAAATTAAAGGGTAGTTGAGATAAACTACTACTTTGCGGAACACCTAATACCATGAAATTTCATTTGCAAATTTGACTGCAAAGCGTCTATTTTTAAGATAATTAAAACATATATACCACGCATTGTTTGACGAGGCTTAAAACTGACAATTTTTTAATCATAAGATTATTTTGGAAAGTAGCAAAGGCTTTGCTCATGTCGAAATAAATAGAATATTTTATTTACATCTGGATTTACACTGGTACACACACACACACACACACACACACACACACATATATATATATCTTTATATATATATTTCTTGTGTGCGTGTGTATGTCACTGAACTCCTCCTATACGGCTGGACCGATTTTGATGAAATTTTTTGTGTGAGTTCACGGGGATTCAAGGAAGGTTTAGATTCACAATTTGGTCCACTGGGAGTTTCGGGGGCGTAATAAATAAAAATTTCCAGTTTTTGGTAGGAAATCACCATGGCAACGGCTATTGCTTTGTTGATGATTCATTCGTCTCTATGGCAACGACTATTTCATTGTTAGTGCAGTCCTCACCACCGTTGAAATTTTGCGCGTACTTTTAATATCAAAAATTGCCCTTTTTTTCAAGTATATATATTTTACAGACTTGAAACTTCACAGTAATGTTCCTTATGTTACGCAGGATGACATTTTCCGAAAATTAGATCCCATGGGTGGTTAAAACCAGGCAACAGTGGGTACTTTGTCTGCATGAGAACAGGATTTTGCATTGTTTATGCCTTCTGCGTCTCCATGGCAACGGGCATCGCGCGGCAGTGGCGTACCCACAAGGAGGGGCATGTATAATGAGCGGCGCAAGAGTGATCTGCCTGTAGACTGCCGTAGCGAAGTACGGGTACATCAGTTGTACGTTGCGTGCATGAGTCGGTAAACCATCGGTGCTATTCATTTTCTCTCCGGTACATTATACAGCATTGTAATAATTTTTTTCACGGATTTTTTTTATTTACCATTACTGTAAATGGGAGATGTGGCTTAATTTTTTTTCCATTAGTATAGCCGTGCGAAGCCGGGTCTGGCAGCTAGTATATATATATATATATATATATATATATATATATATATATATATATAAACGCGTGTTAAAGACGATATTCCTGATTGAAAACTATGTGCTTTTACAGATATAATATTTTTAGCAATAAAATTCATGTGCCTATAAATATTTATTCGTCAAAAACTGCTAAAATACTACAAAACAAAGGTTTCTGACTATAAATTTAACCGTCAATAATACTTCAAGACAATATATACCGAAAAACTAAAACGCTACAAAATATATTTTTGCAAAACTCCGTAACCCCGGAGAAACCCCCGGAATGGCCACCGCATGGGGAGCCCAAGAAAAGAAACGGGCTCCCCATTTGTAAGCCCCCTGAAAGGTTTTTTTCTGTTCCACCCACCGTTTCTTTGGTAGCCTGACTTGTTACAAGGGATTGTATTCCTACCAGAGAAAATGCCACCATTTTGTCTGGGCAATCCGCCTTGGAGGAGCCGGGGCGCGAACCCGGGTCCTACAAGTCACAAGGCAGGCGCTCTACCCCAGAACCAGAGTGGCAGAGCGGATATTTACAGTCTTCTTAACACTGATATGATGTTATTCCACGAGTTTACTGTAGTTTCGTGTGTCATTAACACGTGCAGTACGTACAGTAACATCTAACCTCGGTAACGAACAAATTTATGTGTTCTTATGTTGTTCGTTCAGCATGAATTATGTAATTTCATAACATTGAAATATAATTTGTATAATTAGACTGGCAAATTTTTATTTGATTTCCTGCAAACAAACTTACAGTCCCGCTGTACAATAATTATATAGAAATATAGACTAGTAAAGAAATATGTAAGAGCTTGCACTGTTGATGGTAAAGTTATTTTGAAATAAATGTTAGATATTAAAAGAGTGTGTTTAGTTAAAATTAGTGTGCGCTTACAAGCATGAAGTTATTGTATAAACATTTTATTTTTTTTGGATTTAAAGCCACAGAAAAGTTAACCTTTCTTCATATCTATTTTGGCTTTCTTTTGTTTTACCGTACTACTTAATATGCACAGCTAATACTGGAAAGCTATTCAAACAACTGTTTGCAAATAACTTTAAATATTGGAGGTAGGTACTGGGGCAACACAAAGCATAAATGGTAACACTATTTTGTAGTGATACAGTTATTTTCAATAAATGTACAAATTAACAAATATGTAAGTTTACATGAATATTTATGTTCTATTATCGAAGAAAATTTACGGTGCACAACGGCAAACACAATAACTCAACGATAAAAATTAACAGATAAAAATTGGAAAAAAAAAAAAAAAAAAACGGCTATACAGAGACGCACAGGTGAACCCAGCGATGTGAATAAACAGTGACGACAGCACAGACAAACGCCGTAAACAACGTTTGAGCGAAAAAAAAAACAGAATTTGTGTTAACCACAACGATGATAGCGCAGACTAACAAAGTATATGATTCCTAAGTGAACAGTTGCGGCGTTTCGGGAAAGAGTAAGGGACTGAGGTTTGTCATGACATACAGTTTAATTAGTAATGGCGTTTGTCCGAAACTACATCTGGAATTAATTAGGGACTGAGGTTTGTCATGACATACAGTTTAATTAGTAATGGCGTTTGTCCGAAACTACATCTGGAATTAATTTACCCATTATTTAAAATGTTGCTTGTCAGTTGAAATTTTATTTTATGTACTAAACTGAATGATTCACATAGATATTGACTTTCTTTAAACTGGTTTGTGTTTTGTTTGTTTTATGTGTACATTTGTTTACACTTCTGTTAACAAGTCACAGGCATTAGTGCAGAGAAGCTTACTCAAAATAGGAACCTGTTTCTGTAACAATAAGTGTAAAGAGCGTAGTAAAAAAAGGGGGGAGTAGGGTTACCAGATTTATTTAGACAAAGAATTTTATTTTACAAAAATTACAATGGCAGGAATTTCAAAAAACCACTTAAGGGATCGTCAACTAGCCTAAAAATGTTTTTTCAAGCGTTATCTTTATAAAAGAGTTTCCGGAGGAGGGACTGGCTTCTGCCCTCCCCTTCCACAAATACTAGCTACACCCATGGTAAATGTGTAAACAAAATTACATGTAGTTACACGCCATACTCAAAACACGTGAATTAAATATAAATATTGAATATTGGTGACTGTAATTTTTGGAAAGAAAAAAAAATAGTAGTTGTATTTATAATATTAGATGTCAATAATTTTTCAAGACATGTGATGATAGCCTACATGGAGTACTCTAGTCTGAAACTATGTATTTGTACTGTTCTGCAATGATCGTACACTCACGCCTGTAGCATGGGGCATCAATAAAAGGAAATCTGAAGGTGAGAAAATATACACTATCGAAGTTTATGGACAGAGTCGTAAGACACTAGATTCAATCATATTCCAGAGAACACATGTTCAAATACCGGCTGGTCATTGTCATATCGTCCTAAAGTCTTAAAATTAACAGCGAAACATATAGGTACCAGAACAGACGAAAAGGTTTGTATTATCTTGCTTTAATATTTTCCTAACTATATAGGTTTCGGCCTGAGACGCACTTAAGAGTTTTTCCTACCTAGAACTCCCAAATAGGTACACTTAGTTTTAATTTAGGTTAGGAAAAAATTCTGTTCAGTGTAGCTCACGACTCAGATGTGATAGCGCGGTTATTCGTGTGTTCGTGTACAGAGAACCGACAGAGAACTGGGCAGTACAGATTGTTCATTCACCAAAAAAACATTAATGTTGATATTATGCTGTTCAACTACTAAATGCCTCAATGCTTGTGGCGCCAGATTAATATGTGCAGCTACTAGCTTAACTAAGGCCACGAGTCCCGATACAGCCCCACCGATTTTTTTCTGCTGATTCCTGAAATAATTCTAGAAAATTGGTATGATGCTACCTTACTGTATGTCTTGGCTAATTCCTTTCACATTGTCGCTCTAATGTGGCGTTGTGTTTGGCCGTCTGAATTGACCTCGCTATTAATCTGTTCACGACAAGAAAGAATTTTAGAATAAGAAGAAATATAATATCGGAAATAGGCCATTCAACTAGCAAACATACATAAAAATGATTTCAAGGCTTACATAAATTAATATTCGGAAATGTCACTTAAGCAGCTCATTTGAGTATTTCTAAATGACTTCGTAGTCATTGACTCAGTTAAAATATAGGCCTAATTTCACAACTACTTAATCAATAAAACTTGAACAGCAAACGTGAATCGTTTTCAAGTATATTCCGTATTCACAGTTCTCAGGTTGGAAATGTTGTGATTGTTTTTATATATTCTTAATGGCAATTGTGTTTCTTAAGATCTATATGTTACAATACTCTTCTAGTGGTTTTCTCAGCACATGCTAAATACATATGTAGGCCTAATGCTGGAATCACAATATCCTCTGGCAGCCCCGACACTACAAAAACAACACCACAGCCATTAAGTAAGGTCGTAGTGAAGTCAGCCCACGAAAATTGAACCTCAACGTCCCATCAGAAACATGTGGGTATTATTAATGATGTAAAGTAAACATATTTTTCTGTGAAATCATTCATGCTTAAGTTTATTTTATCGTTCTTTTGATAGACATGAGGTAAAATAAAATCAATTGAATTGCCACCTCAGTACTATAGATGCCTATACACCTGATGGTGACAATCTGTTGTGGCATTTTAAACATATGATATAAATAATGATATATTTTACTTATTTAACCGTCGGTTGTCAGGGAATTGTGATTTTCGGTCACTACCGGTATATTGCATTTCATTTTAACTAGTGACCTGGAGTTAACACATGAATTAGAATCACACGATTTTGTATGCTGCTTATTTCTACAAATTCTTTCTAAAATAATAGACATATTTTACTTATGTCGTTCGAGTATTAGGACTGTATGGTTGCGTTTTAACTTATGGTAGTTAACAGTATGGCAGTCTTTCGTCGCCCCCTGTCAAAACAGGAAGAATAGTGCCATAATGGAAAAATACCATACATTTATTTTTACAAATCGTGGTTATACATATACAGTGCTGCTTCCTATAGCCCATTTTTGGAAACATTTGTTTCTATTAGTGCGTGATTTGTAGAGTTGATTTATGACTGGAACTACAGAAAGTCACCGCCAGAAGCGCTATCTGTAGCCTTTTAAGTTAACCTAAGAAACAGCTAGGGGGTTAACCGCGCTACGTAGCGACATATTCTATACGCTACTTCGAGAGCAAAGCAGTTGTACTCATTCCATGGAGTGTATAAATAAATATGTATAATTCCGTTGCCGTCGTCCGGGGTCTCGGGCTCGAGTCCCGGTGTGGCTCCTAGTGGGAAAAGGCGGTTCTTGATCTGTGTTGTCCAGGTGGGCGCCAGACTAGCTCGTTTCTAGTCGTGAATTTGGGGTCGTGGATGTATGTGCCCCTGCGTGGCCCACTAGGGCCGGCGGCGGTGTTGCGTGAGATGATTTTAAATAAGAGACGTGGAGTTGAGGTGGCGGTGTCGTACCTTTTATTCAGAGGAGCGAGTCGTACACAATACAACACTCTACAGAGGTCCCCGGGGGGTTTTACTTGTTATTCCGTGGCGCCGTATTGTTTGTGTTCCGCGTTACGTGGCCTCGGATGCTGTTATGTCTCAGACGTCTCACTGGGTACGCAGGTAACGTAATTTCGTAACACAAAGGCGGGACACAAAATACACTGAATTAAGGGGGCGCGTACAGGTTACGTGGCACTCGTTACTCGGGTAACGTAAGTTAGCAATACAAAATACGGGATACAAAAATACACTGAATTAAGGGGGTGCGCACAAGTTACGTGGCACTCGTTACTCGGGTAACGTAAGTTAGCAATACAAAACACGGGATACAAAAATACACTGGATTAAGGGGGCGCGCACAAGTTACGTGGCACTCGTTACTCGGGTAACGTAAGTTAGCAGTACAAAATACGGGATACAAAAATACACTGAATTAAGGGGCGGGCGATTGGAGACGGCCAATCCCGTATGCAAATGTCTCGGCGCGGGTGTTGTGCCCACTGTGGTGAAACACGCACCGCAATTAAGTTTGTCCAAGTTCCCATGCGGGTTTGTGGTCAGCGCCGTGCGCGTGACCTTAAACAAAGTTCTGTACGTTGCGGGAGACGGCCCGTGCCGTATGCTGAAGAGCAGCCCCGCTGACCAAGTGTGGTGCGGGGTGTCCTTAAGTTGATGTGGCCGGATTAGGTCCGGGACCGAAAAAAGGGACCGGGTACTCACGGAGAGGTTAAGTAATAAAAGGGGTTTGGTTAATTAGTGACTATATTTACCGGACGTTACTTTCAATGTAGACAAAGGATGTTGCCTCTCCGTGGGACGTAGGTCCGCCCCGGTCCATGAGCTGCGCTGAACTGCCGAACTGGCATGGCGTCCGAGGGAGGCTCGGCCTCTCTCGCGCCAGGCGTGACCTCATTACGCTAGACTCCAAACGGGTGTGTCTGGAAGAGATTTTATTGTCGCTAAAATCCTCATTTAATGTTTCAGGAGGAATGGGTACGGTTCTTCTCTTGTCTACTCAGGTTTCCGCAGCTTTGTCTTTAATTGCTGTTCGGGTCGCCTGACTCGGGTGGGCCATGGCCAGGGGTGTGTTCCGTTAGCGGGAGCGTATACTGGCGGGTGCAGGTCGGGCTCTGGGGTGGTCGTCGGCCAGACGACGCCACCGTGTCGTTATGGCAGTTTTCCATTATGGTACTTTTCCGCCTTTTTCGAAGATGTCGGGTGGAGTTCAATTATTATGGTAGTTTTACATTATGGCAGTCTTCCGTCGCCCCACATTGTAAGTATATGGAAATAGGGGCTATACAGAGGCCATCACGAAAATAGCCAGCAGGGGAGCTGCCAGCGGAGGAGCTGCCACAAAGGAAACAGCCAGCATGGTAGCAGCCAAAAATGAACCAACCAGATCTGCCAAACACAAAAACTGCCTCTAGGAAACCTAGCGGTGCTAACAAAGGCGGCAGGAATAGAAGTAAGCATTGTTACTGATGCATTGTCGGGAACAGTCGCCCCAGGCCTAGCCTCTCAGAGGTTAGTGGCACCGACCAGCTATGAACACAAAGCAGACAGTGCCCCAGTATCTGAGGTTAAGGCTATCGTGGGCCCCACTCCAGGTGGTACACCCAATGAGGGATTAGCCCCTGAGCACTAGCAAAGAAAAAAACAACAAAATTCAGCTATAACACAAAAATCAACAGAGCAAATCACTTAAAAAAGCAAAACTCCATTAACCCTCTCCTTCCCAGCATCGGCAAGGCAGGACACGACACAGCAAAACACAGCTGAAAACAATAGGAAAGAAAATCCCCAAAATGAAATAACTAGCAAAAAACAAGTTATAAAAGATACCTCAAGCAAGAAAGATTCAGAGACAAGCATGAAAAACTCAGAAAACCTTGAAAAAATGGCTGAAACTACACAAATGAAAGATCTCCACCAAAAATAGTCACATTGCTGCAAAATTTTCGAAAAATCGCGAAGGAAATTTCAAATGACCCAGACATAAAACTCATGTTAGGAAAGATACGGGAAAAACAGCATGCCTTACTGAGGAGAAGCATTGACAAACCATTCATTTAATGAAACAAATAAATTTAACAAGTTTTACATATAGAAACAAACTACAAACTTTCACAGCAGTCATAAGGGGTCTACACTCAGCAAAAACTAATCAGGAAGCTAGAGGTACCCTTATACGAAAAGGAACACTTCCATGCCCTAACAAGACTGCAAGGTCTTCTCAGTGAAGACAGGAAGATACCATAAACCAATGAGAGTACTGCAATGCTACAAATGCCAAGCTTTCGGTCATCACAGCAGTTGTTGTAATGAAGAATAAAAATGCTGTAAGTGTGCAGGTACACATCTCTCAAAGGAATGCGACAGCAGCAACTCCAAATGAGCAAACTACATAGATAAACATTGAGAAAACGACCCAAACTGTCCAATTAAAACAGTGGAAGTAGAAAAAATTCAAAGCAAAAAATAAAAGCATCTGCAGTGAAAACAAACAACAAACCAACACTGGAAAACTTTCCAGAAATAAGACTCACCAGGGCACAGAAAAAAAAATCACAATGAAAACATCTCAGGAAGATTCGCAAAAACAAGAAGTAAATGTAATATCAAGGATGCAAGAAACCATGTAGTATATGAAAACCAGAGAGTTTCAAAGTGTTATAAACACTATCCTGATAATCAAGGAAATGCAACAAACAGGTAAGAAGCAAGTCATCCTATTAGAACTACATATTCGAAATGCTGAATCAAACTAACCAAAGGAAGCAGGGACCTCTAAGGAAAAAAGGACCAAAGAATACAATGAAAACACGCAAAGAAACAGGATAACATACAGAAAACCTAGAAAACTCAGAAAACACACATATTTGGACTTGTATTTGTTTTTAAATTTAGTTTGAAGGAATAACAGCTAACAGCATCACCTGCTGGAGGGTGTTGTCGCTATTTTTATTTTCAAAACTTATTACCAGGAGAACTAATTAACACACAGATGGGACAGCTGCCATATTGTTTTCAGTAATTGATACTAGTGTCACTTATTACATACGCCATTTTTAGATTATACTGTCTCATGTTAGTTTATTTTTACCTGCTAGAGTGCCAATCTCAAGACCGTCAAGTCATCCGCCATATTGTCCACGGTTTTAACCGCCATCTTTAAATTCTGCAATTATTAAGCTACAAATTCGAGAAAATCCAAATATTAATAAAAAAATCTTTTGTTAAAATAATGATTGATTCAATCAATGTATGTTTTGGTTTCGATCCTTGCTTAAAGTAAAAAAATATATATATTAATTTAAAATACCTACCATAAAAGAGACAGAAACTAGAAAACAAGCAACAAAAATTCAAATAAAAAGTTTATTACAAAAATTCTACAAGTACAAACACGGATGTTTCTCGATTTATACAGTCTTCTTAGAAGAGGAAGAAAGTCTTTTGCAGGCATTCACATGTGTTTTCAGGCCAGTTTTACACAGGGCCGCAACTAGAGTCTCTGGCACACGGGGCAGGAATGGATTCATGCGCCCCCCACCCCCCTCTTTTTTTTTTTTTTTGCTCATACCACACCAATAAAGCGGTGATCCGGGGGCCTCCCACGGAAAAATGGTGCTATTTAAGCATTTTCCATACCTATACATGTAACAGTTTCTGTGCTACTGTAACTTCCATGCATGAACCCACTATGTCCATAAAGGAGTCCGTATAATCACTAGACTTGTTCATTAAATTGTCGTCATAAATGTTTTTTAAAGATTCAAATTCAACTTGCGAGACCTTTTTGCAGCAATGATTTTGATGATATCATAATAGCAAATATAGGATGCTCTCTTGTGTTCTATGGAAAAAATGCTCAAATTCGACAGTCTGTCTTGCCTCAAACTATTTCTTAAATATTTTTTTTAAATTTTCAATTTGCTGAAACTTCTTTCGCCAGAAGAAACTGTTACAGGAAGAGTAAGAAATATCTTAAGGGCTGTGGTCAGGTTTGGATATCCTTCTTCAATTCTGTGTTCGTGAATGAGTTTCAAGAGGGTCGCTGCAGATACTGTTTTCATAGTGTCATCAACTTCCAAGGCGTGATGTTTAAAACTTTCCATTTCTTGAACTATTTCTTCTCCATTGATGTCATCTTTGTATGTTTCAGACAACCATTTGGCTGCAGTCTTCTAATCTTTAACTTCCATTTTGTAGATGTTATTCCCATTTAAAAAGTTAAACTTGTCATTAATTGCTTGAAGAGCCTGAAACCGGGATTTTAAGGCATTCTATATTCTATCGCCACTGCTTCCTCACAGCCAGTGGTACCACCCTATCTGACAACATTGTACTGTATTCGTATAGAGGATGCATTAAAACTTTCTAACTTCTCCCTTTACAATTTTTTTATGTTAATGATGAACTCAAAATTTTTCTCAGAGTATTTTAAAATAAATATGTTGAGACGTTATATTGTAAATCAGATTAGACATTCCTGGCATGCAAGTTAAAAATTTTTTTTACCAGTTACCAGTTGTAGTAGGCATTACAATGCAAGCGATTTCGGCGCCCCCACAGCTTTGCGCCCGGGGCGTATGCCCCGCTTGCTCCCCCCTAGTTGCGGCCCTGGTTATACATAACAGTCGAATAACCAGGTATGTATATTCAGTAGCCAGGCATGTAATCGGAGGACAGGCACATCCAGTTGGTGATTAGGCACATTCAGTTTGTGGCCAGGGACGCATTCGACGGTCAAACACGTCCAGTCGATATATATTCAGTGGTCAGGCACTTCCAGTTTATGGTCAGGCTAACATGATCAGTTGGCTAGACACCAGTCTGTAGCCCGGCACGCATATATTTAGAGGCCAGGAAAGCAAGTCACATCCAGTTGGTAGCTAGGCATGTCTACTCAGTAGCCAGGCTCGTAATTGACGACCAGGTACGTGCATTCAGTTTGTGGCCGACATGTTCAATTATCAGTTAGGTATGTCCAGTCAGCGACCAGGCACGTCCAATTGTTGGCTAGGCACATTAAGTTGGTGGGAAGGTACGTCCAGTCGGCATGGCTCTCAGAAGCTTTAGACAGGATCTTAAGGGTTCTGGAGTGGTTCTTAGAGGCCCAAAAACATTGTTTTGTAAACACAAAAATTTACATAAGGATGAAATAAGCTTTAATTCGGATGTATGGAATTGCACAAATTTGTTCCCAGTGTAGTGATGGCTAACCAAAATCAAGTTTATAAGTTATTTGATTAGAGGCGGACAATATCATATCTGGGTGTCGGGGTCATGCCACAGAAGGCTTTCATCTTTTATCCCATCAACTTTTCGGACGTTTGCATTATAACTTGGGCCCCAGAGGTGCGACATATGCACAGGAAGATCAAGGTCGTATTTTCGTTGTTCGGTACCTAGCAGACGAGGTTGCTACGGACATTATTCATGAAGACACGGTACTGTGAAGAGCAATTAGCATAAGCGAGTGTTTCGTTATGTGACGACATGAAATCGTGTAACTGGTATGAAAATTGAACAGGAGAATATTAAATTTAAAAAAATATCAAACTTTTATTTAAATAGCACCATTAAAAGTTTTCAGAAAATAAACCATCATTGACATAACTTTACACCTAACTACCAGCAAAAACTGATGGGGAATATTTAGTGTTTTCTGTATATGGAAGGAATGATTGTGACTTGTCAGAAACTGTCAGCACCATTTAGGAGTTGGCACTGATAGTGAAACCTCTAAGTACGCCTACACAGCAAAATATTAATGAATGGGACCATATAATGAAATAATTCCAGGCAGAAACATGAAAGGAGCAAATAATCAATAAATACATGTGAAAAACTGCAAATTTAACAGCTGAATACTTATGTACACTTGGGTTATCATAGTAGCAATCTTCACACTTTTCATTGTATGGCTATCCACTGACCCTAAAAACAAGAATGTATTCCCACAGACCACACCAAATCAACAGTGTACAAATTTCTCTTTAAGTATTTAGTCAACAAACAAGGAGGAACTTGACTTGTTTCATTCCCACAAAGAAAGTAACATAAGAAATTAAAATTAATGTGTTTGAGACACTTTTGGTTTCCATGCAATTAAGTTTCTTCACAATTTATTGACAAAAATGTATAGGCCCTATTACCTGTTGAAGTGGCTTGATTATGGTTTTGTTAAACCTGCCTATTTGGTATTTTGTCCCAATTTAATGTTCTTATGGTAGTTCTAAGCAGTTTTCACAGACCATTGTATAGAAAATGATTTTGTCAAAACAAAGTTAGCCTTACTGATAATGGTAGCTCTTACAAAGACAACTAGACAAGGCCACAAAGTTTTAGATTATGATAATTGTAACATATTTGTTCTCAGTTGTGTTTTCGGCTGAATTAATAATCAATGTTTCCTTGCAACTGTGCTCTACTCTTGCATTTCTACAGCTTTGTTTACATCACCATGAGTGAGCACACTCCGTCTGTGAACCTCAGGAATTTGCACAGAAAGTTACGTAATAAATTATCTGGCTTACCACTAGGGACACCAGTGCAGCTGTTCCAGTCGGGAAGCTGACGTAACTACACAGAAACAAACTGCTGGCAGGCCATAGGTGGAGTAAAATGACAGGTTCTCTTATATACTCTTAAATGATATGTCAAGGAATGAAGAGCTTGAACGCAGGTTATCAAACCATGCTCCTTCAAAGTTTCTGATTTAAACCAGGTACATTTTCTTTCAAATTCTCAGTAGAATGGTATTTGGTTTGGTCAAACTCCCACAAGTGATGTGCACTTCCATTAAGCTCGAAGCCTGAATAAGCAAGCAAATTGCAGTCTGGTGCCTTTAACGGGATACAAGAGCCAGTCCTGTCAGTCGTTATCCGGTAGAGCGCGCGGGTGTCGCGAATATGCAGCGCTCGGCTGCGGCGAGGCTTACTCCGCGCGCGGGGTTGCCAAGTCATCAGTCGCGCGCTGGCCGCTGTCTCAGTGCCTTGGTTATCTGCTCCCTGCCACCCGATATGTTTCCTCGCGGCCAGACACCAGCTCCGCCGGGATCCACGGCCTTCACATGCTGTGCGCGTACTATTTTACATACCTTTTCAATTAAACAGTTGTCAACTACAATTTCTTCGCTGAAACAATTTATTTATTTGGGATTTAGTTACTATTTGAAGAGTGGCTTATAGCGAGAGATTCTGATGTATAATCTCGGCCCGGGTATGATTTTATGGTCTAATTTTGAGCATAAACCGAAAACAGTAAAAAAATAATTCCCAGTCTTATAACTCTAATCGATTAAAAAACCTTTCACTCGATAAGAAATAACTTTTTTTTAATTGTACTAAATACTTTAATAAAGTAATGTCTTAAATACTTCCTGAAATGTACAGGAACAAACACTATACAAAATTTAATGCTGAATTAAACAATGATACTCTGGCCAGAGTTTTCTTGTGTAATTTTACAGAGAGTTCACAAAGATAGTTTTTATTTATGTACATTAATGATACCGCTGAAAGACACCATTAAAAAATTCATACAATATGTGTACTATTTAAATAAATATATTAATTACATATAATTTAGCATAACATTAAAGATTGAAATGAACATGTTGACATACGTTTTTAAACAGAGAAATTATAGTCTTTCAAGCACTTTCACTGCTATGATACACATAATATTACTTTAGTAAAAGATGTGTCTATATAAATTTATAATAAGTTCGAATTTAATCTACAAATAAACATAAAATATGTGTTTGTTAACCCAAATTCTAAAAAAAAAAATTGTATTGCTTTTACAATCAAAATATTATCATAATATTATATACACTGTTATATTAGGACTATGTCAAAAACAGAAGAAAACATGCATACCTAACATTTAGGAAACCAAAACTGAAGTAATCTGTTTTATGTTTTTCTTTAGTGATTTTTGAGCTTCTTTTACAAAGTCAGGCTCTCGCGCATTTAGTCTTCGGGTATTTAATGGATCTGCTATCTCTGGAAGTAAGCACTCTGCAAAAAACTGTTGTAGCTTTGACAGCATGAGTTTTTCCAAAATTTCTTTGTCGAACAAAATTCTTTCAACATGGAAATAATTTTTCGTATGAACTACAAAGTCATAATAATTTCTACTGCAGACGCCAAGTTGACCTTGAATCTGGTAAAAAAAAAAAAAAAAAAAGTGGGTTTTCTTTAGACTCAAATCTCCAAGTTTTTCTTCGATAAACATTTTTTCTTTTCTTTTTTTGAAATATAGTCCTTTAATTTATCGTCCCCAGCTGAAAATAAGCATTTAACTTCCAGCAAACCATCGTCTGCCACTAGTACATCTGGAGATATTCCGAGAAATGAAAAGCTTGGGTGTACAAAAAAAAAGCCACAATCTTCGACTTCGACATTTTTTAGTTGGGAATACATATTATTAGCATCATTTTCGTTAACTCGTCCAAACTGAACGGCTTTGGAATTTATCTCCCTGTGATACAAAATTTATTTTACTAGACAGTGACAGGATGTATGTGTTCTTTTTACCACAAAACCGAAACTATATGCTGTAAGTCTGTTCATAGTAGCATCCCTCCATTTAGTGTTCTCGTGTTGACCAACAGTACTTCCTTCTTTCCAACTCATGAATATTTTTTAATGTTGTTGCATCCAGATTCAGGTTTTCGAGGATAAACTTCATCTTTGTATCAAGTTCTTCAGGACTCAACACATCTTCAGGACACAAAATGTCTTCAGCACTTGGACCATACTCCAAATCAGGACCAGGAGTGTTGTTTGGTCGTCTCTTTTTATTTGGAGGGCCATCTTCATGCTGGAGACAGCTAATTTTTAAAACTGTTTGGAAGTATTTTCCTGGGCTTCGACCAAATTTGTTTTTCCATGGGATGAAGTGCCACCTAGGACCTCTGACATGGGCCAGTCCAGCTCCCATACAACGAGTGTTATAAGAGCCTCTTTTAGCAAAGTTTACCCGTTTTCCATCTGAAAACTTAGCTAACATACTCATATATCGCTAACCTGATTTTCAGTTTTGTTAAGTACGAGTCTATCAGATTTCATTACTATAGGATCAAGAGCCTTTTCAATAGCTTCCATAATCCCCGACTCTTTCACAAATGTCACAGAATTTTCATTGGTATTTTTTTTCTTTTTCAGTATTCTACACGGCAGTTTTCGTGACAACCGAATACATGATGAGGACCATTTTTTATGTCAAGTTTCAATCGAACGATAGATGTACCAACAAGAGTTGTTCCAGCAATTTCGATTGCTTTTCTAGCGCCGCGCCGGATTTTAATCTTACTATTCTTGATTCAAGCAAACGACGCGCAGATGGTGGAAATGACATATTTCTGGAAAATTTGTGAAAATAGTTTATTTTCAATGTGGTTTGCACACTCAATTTTTATGACTTCCCTTCCGTAAGGAACTCGCTGCTTTATTCTAGAGTAAACACTGAATCTCCGTCACCAAAGTAAGTATTTTAACAAGTGCTGCTCAACACTCCCGCAGAACCCTTCTACTATTATAGTTTGTTCCATTACTGTGCTTGGACCACTATATTTTTTAAAGAAAAGATGTTCATTCACCTTTTTGTCTTTGAGTCTTGCAAATTCGCATGCGTAGCAATACTTCCTTTTCACTCCCAGGTACAAGAGTTGGTTTGTTTCGGCTCTGATAATGCAATTCTCCAAAAGAAAAAAAAAGTTAATATGCACATTTTGACTGGATGTTATAAGTACTGAAATATTTTATTTTATGAACAACAGACTATAGAGTAAGCATTGGTGTAAACAGGAAGATAACACACCACTCCACTTAAATTGAAACTATGTCAGTCAGTCCTCTTATTCCAGCCGCCATCCCCTACGACACTAATATGTGGTGTATAATTTTCTACGTTCCCTATGGCAATAGCTAGTTTTTTATTCCATTCTCTATC
Source organism: Bacillus rossius redtenbacheri (assembly GCF_032445375.1). Classification (NCBI taxonomy): domain Eukaryota; kingdom Metazoa; phylum Arthropoda; class Insecta; order Phasmatodea; family Bacillidae; genus Bacillus; species Bacillus rossius. The sequence continues at coordinate 3,648,518 of NC_086336.1, read as the reverse complement.
ATTTTCTTGGAAAGTTGTCTTTGCCGAAACTAAATTTAAAAAAACCATCATAGTAGTAGCGTTAAGAAAACTTATGCAAATCACATGTACACATATTTCACTACACAAATCTTATCACATTATAGGGTTGTGCGAATAGTGTATTTTGGTGGTCGAAAATTTTGATTCGAACAGGAATTTTTTTTAATTTATTGCGAATAATTTCAAGGTCGAAAAATTATCTTACATTTTCACTTAGATAGATACATAACAATACAGAACACATGTAGTGAAAATAGTAATACTATATTAACTTTTGCAGACAAAGTGAAAATTGTACCATGTTTATTAACCTATTGAAGCAATGTAAACATCATTAATATGCACAATTCCAGATATAAATATTAAAAAGTGCAGTGTTGTACTTTTTAAAATTAAAATCCAAATTCCATGCCCGCAATGAATAACGGAGTGCAGAGGGGGGGGGGGGGGGGGTGGAGGGGGGGAAGTTGAGAATTTGTAAAATTTGAAGGAAGTAGGCTGGAAAATAACTTGTTGCACTCATGGGTGCCGCGTGTTGAGATCCTCTTCAAGAGAACTATACTACCAGCCAGCTTGTGTTAGCTACCCAAGGTCGACGGCCCACTGTTGAGATTCAGCGCTTCGTTTCGTGTTGTCACTGGGCGTCCTCACACGTACATACCCACACCACTTGAGGCAGACATTCCTCCAGCTGCCCGAAAGTAGCGGCAATCTCCTGATAGTTCTGTAGATCTCTTTCCAGGAGTGTCAAGTGAAGGCTGACATTTCACGAATGTGGTAGCACGGTCGTGGGTGGCGAGTGCTAAGAGATGGTGTTATCATCTTGTAACGCGTATATTTATAAATGTGTTTGTATGTAAATCTGTTTAGTTTCGCTATTTAAAACGTGTTTATCTTAAAACGTTCATTGGTTACCAAAAAGTAATCAGTAGGTAGAAACCAGAGTATATAACTGTAACTACCATTTTTACTTCCACGTATTATTACCATAACGAAAAAAGCAACCTTTTTTGCGGAGCGTCACAATATGACTGGGCACATAGCGGCGGTGAGGACTGCCATACACACAGTGTGTGAGGTAACATTGCGTGAAATATACCCTGCATTATTTTAATGCTGATATTGTTCCCGCAGTTGCTAGCTGCCAGACGAACGGTCACGTGTCACGGCTTGTTTTGGTATCAATTCAGGTCCTACATGTACTTGTAGGTTATCAGTGTTTTTTCATAAGACAGCCATCTTTAAGGGAAATAAATAGTTAGATATAACAGTGTATTATTTTCGTGCTAGAGAAGGTTGAATACGGATTCAAGAAAAAAAAATATTTTTATTAGGTTAGATCGGGGATGGTCAAAACTAGTCCAAATGACAATAACGATGCTTTTACCTGGAATCGTGAAGTGTCGTATGATTAAGAGTCTACTGTATATCGGCAAATAAGCAATTATGACTATAATATCTTATGAAAAAAGAGAAGTTTGGCTTTACCTGAGTAACAACCAGCAAACTACAGATGTGCCTGTAAATATTAGCAATTTTAATCTTTCATATTCGACTTCCGAATGTGAATAGTTCATAAATAACTGCGCAACTATTCGTGTTTACGAATATCCGCATATCCCAATACATTTTCCATTTTTTTGTGACTAATATTGGTATACTAAAATTAAATTAAATACTCATTTTTAGGCAACTAATAAGATTTTCAAACTGTTGTCTCATTGCTATGTGGATTCATTCAATGTAGCTTCCTAAGTAAAAACAAAATAATGTCTGATAAAGGGATTTATCCTTGAGTTACATTCAGAAAGTCGTCTAAAAATTTACAATTATTCTTTCTCCTCCGAAGAACAGAACAACTTAAAATGTTATGTAATAATACAATGGTATATGTACCTACCAGCTGCTTAATCTACTGAGCCTTTTATTTAATGTAAACCTTAGCATGCAAGTATGAAATATATTATGAAACTTTTCGCACAGCGGATCTTAGTTGTTCCAAAATATGTAAAATATATTTAACCTATCTAAGGTACAAGTTTCAAGTTTACACTTTTGGTTCACATTGTCTTGAACTCCAACAAAAAAAAAAAAAGGGGGGGGGGGGGGGGAAAGAGAGAAACTATCTCCAAATTTTTGCTATCTCAGAGCTAGTGCACTGAGATTCTCAGGGTAGACGAATTAAGTAAAAATTATTGACAGAGTAACGAATGGTGCTAAGAAATTAAGTTTGCCGCTGAATATGGGTTGAATTCCCCAACGTAGCCATGTTAATTTTTTAAGTCTTACACATAGGAACTGAAATAATATATATTGAATTGTAAGGCACAATATTTTTTATAAGCAGCAATTAATTTAAAAGTTGGCTAAGTAATTGTAACTAACAATTTGGCTTGGACAGTATAATACTCACGTGAATGAAAACAATACAACCGAATTGAGAACCTCTTTTTTTTAAGTCGGTTGAAAATTAACTTGTTTTCATGCTTACCAAATCTAATTTTCCACATAGAACTGTTTGTTTACTCTTACTTTTAAGCTGAGGATTTTTTGCCTAACTTATACTTACATAAAAGTAAACACATTTCTTGAATCAGGATAGTTTAGTTTGCAAAGCATCACTTGATTACATTTCAAATTGAAAAAATTGGAAGTTTTTGTAAAGCACAATATGGCACAAAATATTTTTTGCCCAAACACACTTTACAGTTAATGGAAGAAATAATTAAAACTATAAAAAATTTGGGTTCTACTTCTCTTCAAACCTTTAGCTTTTCGCAGCACATCCATGCATATCTGAATTGATAGCACTGTTCTGAGCTTTCTTCTCGTCGTTGACACAGTACTCCGCACCATTCAGATTATTTACTGGCACGGAGGAGGTGGGGTCAGATTCCGTTAGCCGAGGATGGGTCCGAAGTAATGGCAACACGGCAGCCGGCTGCACGCTCCCGCGCGCAAGACAGGCGCATGTGAACCTACTCGCGGCCAGAAAAAATAGCTGAAAATGCAAAATACGAAATATTTCTTCTTCTAATAAAGTTAGCAGTATGCCACCGCTTACTTTTTTTATCTTTACTTTAAAAGGAAAAATTCTGCAGACTCTAAATATTTGTATATCTTACAGCCTGTTTTTTAGACCACTTTTTCGGTTTTCCTTAATTTTAAAAACGTAAAATAAAATACTTATCAATATTTTTTCTACAATATTAATCTGACAGATGATTTCTGTTGTAAAACTGCAGCAAACAAGCCAAGTACGAACTTTTTATTTGAAAAATTGTAGAAGATGTAGAAAACACTTTTTAACCTACAATTCCCTATCAAGTCGCTGGACCAGGGACGGCCTTAACCAGTTAAAAAATTCTAAGCTATAAAGTCATCGAGACTGCATTTTCATTTTGTCTTCCCCAGAGTAACCTGGAAGGTGGTGTAGCTAAGAACAGAGATGGAAGATGACTATCAGAGACTGGACTATAGGTTCAGGAAAGATGTTGGCCAGACTGGATCGATCACACATTGTGCTGGGCGGGTCGACTCCCGGCTGGGAGCCGGAGTCAATGTGCCTGCTGAGTGACTAGATTCATCTCGTAGATGTTCAATGGTTCTGTTGCAACATTCCGTTTAAGTACACGGAATAACTGCTCTTGCTCCATTTAATTGAGGTGATAGTGTTTCAATAACAGTTCCTAAAACTTCCTTCCTCAAAATCATTCATCTGACTGCGTAAATCCTTGTTCCTCAAGACAAGACGTTACATTCGCCTGCATGTTCACGAGACTGTTCGTTTGCGAATTGAGTATTTCACACCTCAGCCAGCCTGTTTCCTTACAGCTGAAGAAGCCTGCCACACTTTAAGAATGTGTACGGTGGATGTTTGGAATTATGGGTGTATGGCAACAGACTCGTGCAAGCACATTTGATGCTTCATTGGAAGGGGCTGGCAAAATAAGCTTCTATTTTTTCAAAAAAATTAGCATTTATTATTGTGAAATTAGCATTTTAAAAGCAACTTATTTAAAAATTAATATTTACATTCTAATTTGTATTAACTAAATATTAACATATTAAAATGCTACAAAAAATACTCTAGTTTAGTTCAGTTCAGTAAAAAATAAAAATAATAAAAATCTTGACTCCCTAGATTAAAACCACAAAAATTATTTAAACTTTTATTTTACTTACAGAATTTTGTAGGCGAAATGCTATCAAACATTAAGTAGCAGGTTTGATTCATAGAATAATGCACAAATCAACTGGATTAATTGGGTTGGGATGTATTTTGACATTATCTCAGAATGCATGTAACTTAGCTGCACCTCAGAGACATGGCAATATCACGAAGAATGGTCACAAAAACTAGTATAGAGATGTTACCAGAAGCTCACCACACGAGGCAAGTGTGAAATTTGAAGGACCGCCGAGTCACTATAGCATCGCTGTCGTCGTTTACTTCACACTCCCGCTAAAGCTAATTGCAAGAAAGTGCAGCCTGTTTTGTTTTCATTTAATTAGCCTACACCTTTAGTCTGTGCGATGAGAGAATCTGTGGCACAAATGGCGGATGAGTTTTTTGTACTAACTTAATTGCTGATAAGTCTTAAGTGGGAAATATGTCGTAGACAGACAGTATAAATATAAGGTGAGTCAGGTAAATGAAAGTCTACACGTAGGGTTGTTTCTTTCTAAGTGTAAATATATGTAAAGTAATATTTCACAAAGGATTTTTTTTACAAGTACATGACATTTTAAATTAACTTAGCTGAAAAAAGCATTTACTTTGAAAATTACTAAAATAGCATTTCTGTTGGAAATTAGCAACAAAAAAAAAAAAAATCATCTAAAGTGTAAATTAGAAAAAAATTGCGTCTATAGCAAAATGCTAATTTTTCTATGCCCCTTTTCATTGGAAACATTGTCACTAGTCGCAGGATTAATGCTCCATAGCTCTTTTAACAATATTTTCGGGTACTGATAAGTGTTACAGTTTTCACCACCCCATCACCTTTCCAAGCACACTTTTCTTTCAGTCTAAATGTGTGATAATTAAATATAGTCCTTTCAATTATACATTTCAGGCTGCACTTGGGGTGCCCTTTTTTTAAGAGGGTTTTACTGTAATTAAATTCACGAGTCAGCAAAAGGGTAGAGAAAACTTGAAAGTGAGAAATAAGTTATTTTACAGTTCAATTATGAGTCACACCAATACCTGTAAGTCTCTTCCATTTATGCAACTTGATGCTACATGTACAAGTAAAATCTTTTTTAATTCAAGCACATTATAATATATTTTTACTTACACACCATCAAATCCAAAAAAAACATTTCTAGTGACATTCTAGACACACCTACTCCACAGAGGTAGTACGTATTATGAATCAAAATCAAAAAATAAACAGTCGTGTGAGACGCTGGTGCCCCACACACTGCATGAAACCAAACATCTCCACGATGAAAACTTGTTAGAAAGAGTAGGAAAATATATAGATGAAAGAAGAACTTAATGCCGGATATCATCGACAAAAAAGACTTTTTTTTTTAACCTTTAATAATTCACACCAGTTAAAATTTATCTTGAATCATAAAAAAAAAAATAATTCCTGCAAAACAACTAAGCAATTATTAATTCAGCGAATGGTAGTGTCGGAGAGCCATTAAAAAACCCTGTGAATGAAATATCTCTGCTATGTATTTACTGCCCAAATTTGGGTGAGAAACGTTTATACCAGTTGTTATGCTGTTTAAAAAAAAAGTTTTTTTTTGAAGTGTAACATAAACAACAGGAAGATGTAGTGTTCAGTCGCGGCCGGCCAGCAGGTGCTTGTGCACCATCTCCTCCTTGTTGATGAGGTGCGTGGTCTTGTTGACCAGCTGCATGAGCGCGCTCAGGTGGCCCGACCACTCGTTCAGCACGTCGCTGGGGTCCTTGTTCTGCGTGAAGCTCACCACGCCGGCCGGCCGGTCCGTCTTGGCCGTCACCGTCTTGTTCACCACCAGGTTCGACAGGAACTCCTCCGTCTCCTGCGTTCAGCACACCACACTTCTCAGTGGGTTCGCGTTGCATTGCCCTGACAATCCTCGCTGAACAACATTTACACATTTTCTGACTATTATATTTTATTAAATAATTTACCTATTTCACGATTTTCTGAAATAAATAAAAGTACAAAATACAGCCAACACCATTCCACTTTCTGTATTTCTTTTAATATGTAACTGTTTATATTATATATTAAATATATATTTTTAAATACATATTTATTAGCGATGTGCGAGTCTCGGCATCATCGAGAACGAGTCGAGACAGAAATTTTCTCGATCTCGCCTCGAAATAATTTTTTTGGCTCGGAATTTTCGAGAATTTTGTAAACAAGAAATAGGTTACGTAATATAATATATTGAGGCAGCATTTTGCGTTGCGTGTTGAAATAATTAACATATCTTCAACGTAACGTAGATCGAATAAAATAAAATATACTTGTTATGATAGTATACACAATAAATTATTAAAAAGTTAAAAACAAACAACTTCCGTTCACAAGTCACTACATGAAACGGTAAACGTAAACAATGAATTGTGATGTGGTTATCACATTAAACTACAGAAGAAAATATTTATTTTCCGTTAATAAAACCAACATTAAAGTCAAAAATAAATCATTTTCGGTATCAATATCAAGTATCAACGTAAAACGGTACGGTAAAAAATAAAATATAAACATGACTGCAGAATTCTTCCGCGATTGCATTTTGTTTTATGGCCTTAGGTTATACACACGGCCAGCAGTATATAACAAGCAACATGATGTTTAAATTGCGGTCCGTATCGATAGTGACATATCGATAGTGGTGAATGTTCAGACTTTCATGATCAAGTACCGTCCATGGCTCAAGGAAACTGTATAGCCTATGGAGTCAATAACGTATGTTTACATACGACAGTAGGCAAATAAACTGTTAAGTGAGTGTAAAGGTAAAGTTGTAATTGCAAACCGAAAACAAGTAAAGTTGAGTGCGATGGAGGAAAGTGTTAGTGTTGTGGATAAAAAAGAACGGAAAATGGCCACAATATGGAACTTTTATTTAAAAAAGAAAGAAGGTGGCGAATGTAAATTGTGTAAAAACATTATTAAAACGCCTTCATGCTCGACAAGTGGACTTTTGCAGCACTTGAAACAACATCCAGCCGCTGAAAAAGAATTCAACAAAATAACTGCTGAAGAAAAGAAGACTTCTAGTCGACAACTTTCAATGTTTGAGTGTGTTGCAAAAAAAACAGAAGCTTTGCATCAGCGATGTGAGGAAAAATCAAATAGACAAAAAAATTGCTATCATGATGGCTTGTGATTTTCAACCTTACAGCATGGTGGATGACCATGGCTTCAGAGGTCTAATCAACGAATTAGAACCTAGCTACGAGATTCCTTCGCGAACAACATTTTCAAGGACGGTTATACCACAGTTGTATCAAGAGGAAAGAACCAAACTGGCTGATGAAATTAGTACAGATGCCATCAATGGTCTGGAGTCGCTTTCTTTCACTACCGATACATGGTCATCTAGGAGACATGAAAGCTACATTTCGCTTACAGGCCATTACCTAACAGAAGAGTTCAAATTAAAATGACATATTCTTGGCAATTACCACTTTCCAGGCTCACATACTGCAGATGCAGTACATGCAAAACTTGTAGGGGCAATGGAAGAATGGAATTTGCCAACTGATCAAGTCCCAGTTTATGTCATAACAGACAATGCAAAAAACCTTAAATGTGCCATAAGGAAAACCTTATTTCATCATGTTCAGTGTTTTGCACATACACTACAGTTGGCACTGCACGATGCAAAAAATGAACATGATATTACAGCACTTTTGGCAAAAGGACGAGCTATTGTTGGCCATTATCGACACAGTAATGTTGCTCGTGAGAGGCTGCATGCACTTCAAGTGAAGCTAAACAAACCTGTTCACGAGCTACTGCCAATGGTGCCAACTAGATGGAATAGTGAATACACCATGCTGTCACGTCTTGTTGAGCAGCAGGTGCCCATTTCTGCTGATTTAGGAGAGAGCATGGCAGTGGAGAACTTCACCTCTAGTGAGTGGAAACTAGCTGCTAGCATTGCACATATTTTGCAACCAATAGATGAGGCCACAACCGAGTTATGTTACTCAAAGTTCCCAACACTGTCATCAAAAATCCCATTGATATATGGAATTGAAACAATGCTTACAAACTATGTCCAAACAGACCAATGCAAATCTGGTACTGCATTTGCTAAATCACTGCAAAGAGGTTTAAAATCAAGATTTCCTTCATATTCTTGTGTGAAAGAAGATCTTCTTTCAATGGCGCTTGACCCTAGATTCAAGACTGTGATATTGCAAGACCATGAAAAGTTGTTGTGCACGAAATACATCACTTCACATCAGCAACCTGAAAATGATTATCGTCCTGAACCAGAACTGGAGCAGGTGAGTGAAGCTAAAGAGACTTGCTCACTGTGGTCAAGTTTTGAAGTGTTCAAGAAGACATCACAATCATCAGTTAGGACTAAATCATCAAGTCTGGAGGAAGAACTAAAAATATATTTACGTGAAGATGTAATTCCAAGGAACGGTGACCCACTTACCTGGTGGAAAAACAACAAGATACGCTTTCCAGCTCTGGCTAAAGTAGCAAGAAGGTATCTGGCAATACCAGCTACACAAGTTGAAAGCGAACGACTATTTAGTACTGCTGGAAACACTGTGAGCATTAGGCGTGAAAATTTGTTGGCTGAAAATGTTGAAAAGCTGGTGTTTTTAAATAGCCGCTTTAGACCTTAAATTAGGCTAGCCACTAGAGTGTTCTTTCTTTGTAAACTAATGTTTCATTCATCGTCTTTTGTGGATACTTGATAAAATTATTGAATAATTATGTATGTTTGTCAGATTATTGAGTTTTACTTTTTTGGATCATATTATCCTGTTAACTAAAGTACAGATTTCTCGATCTCGACTCGATTCTCGAGAATTTTTAAATTGCTTTCTCGATCTCGTCTCGAATTCAAAAAAGTCTTTCTCGCACATGCCTAATATTTATATATCTGATTGAGAAAAAAAAAACTATACATTAAAAAAAGTACGAATGCAAACAAATACAGCAGAATGCTATCATACATAATTTTTTACAAAAAGATTTGTGTTATTTTGTTGTTTATAAAATTCATTCATATATAGTACGGTTCTTAATAGTCTATTGCTATCACTATTTTGCGACACATCTATACGTTAGACACACATGAACACAAGTTTAAATTTTAAGAGCTTAATGTAGCCTACATAACTTGTTAAAAGTTCCTATGCAATGAATTCTGACAGTGCACATGTATGCTAATGTTACATTTCCAGTTTTTATTTAAATTGCTAAAATCAGCAAATAAAGGTATGCCTATATTCAGACCAATATGGTATTTTTCACAACAAAAAAAAATAGTTCCAAAGCTAATAGTGAAATTAAATTTGATACATAAGGTTTGTAACCATGAAACTCATATTTAAAAAGGTAAAATTACATAAACATTGCATACTTACAAAATCAGTTTATGTTTCATGGCTGGTGCAACTGGTTTGACATAAATTGTTTCAAATGCATTATATTACTCATTATAAAATGCTTTGCACAGACTTAGTACAGTAAAGAAATTATGAAAATGAATCCATTACATTTAAATTTGATTTTACTACATATTCTTTAAACTTATCGTGTGAAATAAATCCACTCACTAATAATTCACATTTATTAATTTAATTCATAATGTTTATTGATAACTCAAACTCATCGGGTTATAAGATCATCTACATCCATGTATTGCTGCCATGATTAAATTTTAATTTTGCCACAGATAAAACTACAAATTTTGCTATAGCTTATAGAAAAAAAGAGCACTTATCATTTTTACATTTTCCCCGATCACAGGGGTGCTAGTAACACAATCTATTAGTAAGGAAACCACTGTGTTAAGGTAGTGACTACCGTACAACCATAGAGTGTATTTATACAGCTTAACACACTTAAAATCATATGTATGAACTGTCTCACCTCTACTGGAAGGTCCAAGAGTTCTGCCATCCTCTTCAACGTGATTTTAGTGTAGTACTTGGCCATTACACGAATGTTCTGGAAAAAAAAGAGAAGAAATCTAATAATATACAGAAATTGTAGTTGAGAAAAATACCAAACAAGCTGAAGTCTACATTCCAATTTTTTTAAGCTGTTTGGACCTTGCTGCATGTGTGTTTAAGTGACGATGGAAGTTTAGTACTTGTTGCTTTTGTGTTTGGTTTGTGGTTTGTGGTTTTATGGTGGGTGTGTGGGTGGGTTAATGGATGGGTTTGTGTGTGTTTGTGTGTGTGGGTTTATGGGTGGGTTTGTGTGTGTTTGTGGGTGGGTTTCTGTGTGTGTGCATGTGTGTGAGGCCATGTGGCAGTCCCTCCTCTCAGCATTGTAAATGTCCCGTGAACTGGCACCCACACAATTAACGTGTCTATCTTGGCAGATGTTTAAGACACAACTGTGCCCAAACATAGGTAATTTGTTTTTGCATTAGATTTCCTACGCTTTCTACTGAACATTCTGTGACAAAACTGCAGCCATCTGTGTTTCTAAGAGCACCTTTTATATTCCTCCAGTCACGAAGGAAGTAAGTAACAAGTAAGGTGAGTGCTAGTTTTTATGGAAGTAACTGACAAAGAGTAGCTTGGGGTATCTTCTCTCTCCCCGGTACAAAGGGATAGGAAAAAAAAAAATAAAATATAATAGATGAAAGGGAATCAAGGGCTTAAAAAATAGCAGACTTCTTCGCCTTTTAGTTAGGAAGTGCGGGAATTAGATTTGTCGTAAATATGGGAGGAAAAACAAAGTCTTCACTTGTATCCATGGAAGTCTAGTGAAGACAGATCTCTGGCAATACCCTAAATTGAGGCAACCCTTACAGTGAAAAGGTTAGATTTTTTTTTGCTCAAAATTAAGGGCGTTATCGATACGCACGGACGATCCTTCTGCAGGAAAAAAGGTTTTAAAGCAAAGGCTACACATGTTGCTTTTTAAATTTTGCGCTGGATATTCAAAATACAATAGACAGAGGTTTTATAGGTACACCAAACCTCCAGTAATAAGATATTTAGTTTTAAAATTATTAACTTTATAAAAGTTTTAAAATTCAGAACCTGGTTCCTTCTCACATAATTAACTTTGTCTTCTACCAAATAAAATCTCCGAAAATGTCAACATTTTGCATACTTTAGCAAAATGTACATTATGCCATTTTTTAAATTGTAACATAGTATATATAGATATAATTTTATTGCACATACATTACTTTATACTGATGGCAGTATTGATAAGCTGTAGTTCTGTATAAATTACAAGATTCTATTGGTATTTTGAAAAGATGTAAATATTCGGGTAAAAATTTACGTAAATGTGAATGATAACATTACTTTAAGTATCACAATGCCATCATGCAGAATGAATTGAAAACATTCCCAGGAATAAAGAACAATTCTGCCAACTGCAAATAAAAGCTTTTCTTCACACTTACTGATTGTTTTTATAAACTAAAAACATTTTTGGGTTTCAGGAACCATCTCAAAAATTATACATAACATTATCACCATAACTTTCATAATTTCAACCAAAATTTAAAATTTCTTACTTCTTAAATCACTCAAACCACATAGTAGGTACTAAATGAAGCAGTGTTAAATATCTATGACCTTCCGCATTACGTTTTCAGAAATGGCGTCGATCAACTCGCATAAACAGCTGTGTTCTGTGCCAAACTTTGTTTTTCAAAAAAAAAAGTTCAGATATTACGGGAATAACTTAAAAAAAAAACAGCATAATTTTGCGGTTTGCAGCAAATTTTGCGCTTCACCATATTTTTGGGTCCTTTGTTACGACAACCTATACATTTATATTAATTTCATGAACTAAGTTTTCCAGATGAGTACATGTTACGTATTTAATTTACTTAATACATATATATTAAATTAATATTTAATGGTATTAGAATAAATACTAAAATAAACATTTACAAGCCTAGTAAACTTTTGTCAGTGTTGAATTTTTAATTTCCTATTTTACTCCAATATTTTCTTAGAATTTTTTTTCCTTGATTCTCAAATCTCTTGAATACTGGAGATTGGGTGGTATTCGAGGATCCGACCGGCCCACCCCACGCGCGAGCGAGAGCCGGAGGCGACTCACGTGCTCCACGACCCGACTCCGCAGGTCCTTCCACCTCTTCTGCCCGTCCTCCGAGCTGGAGTCGAACACGTCCGTGGCCTTGCTGGTCGCCGAGCCGTTCTTCAGCTCGCTCTCGTAGATCTCGCACAGCCCCGACCACTTTATCAGCTCCGGGTTCGTGAACAGCCGCAGTAGCTCCCTGCGCAGCCAATAGCATTACAGCATTACCACTCGAGCTAACTCTTTCAACACTGTCCCGCCAAAACTTCCATATGAATGGAACAAACTTTAAATTTGCTAAGTTTCAGAAACACTAGCATTACCACTTGTTATCACATGACAGTTCTTATAACTATGTTCAGAGGCAGGGACGTTGGCCCACCAAAAATTTCAGATAAACGGAACAAACTTTAAATCTGCTAAGTTTCAGAAACACTAATGCATGCAATTACCTATATACTTGTTTATTAAGGCAACTGACCACTAAAACCAATAAAGTCTGTCTTGTACATACTTTCAATTTACTACAATAGGCATGTGCCAGTATCAGTTTTTTTAGTTCGAATGGAATGCGAAAATGAATAACAAATTATTCTCGAATGTGAGTATTGAATTTGAATAGTAAGAATGAGAATTGTAACGACACAATTTTTTTTTTTCATGTCATGTAAAACATACATGGGGAAAAATGGGAAATATGGAGTGTAAATCTTCTGGTAAATTAATACTGAAGTGAAAGGTGGTTAGCTGAAGTCAGCTACAATAATTTAAAATAAATAAATAATAATAATAAAATTGTTAAAATATTTAACTAAAAAATATGTAATTTCATGCAGCTAACACAACCAAACTCTACTTTAGTTTTTATTTTTTGTATTACCTAGAACCAACTACTAATTGAACTTTCATTATTTTTAAGTGTGAGTATTCTCAGTCGAATATAATACAAATACATAATAAACTATGTATTCGTATTCAAAAATCCACACAGGTCTAATACCTAAACAAAGATTTATTTTATTACTGCACAGTACTCAATAATATATAACAATCTAAAATCATAAAGCTTTACCAATTTTTAAACTATTCATAAGTTCATGAACTAACTACCTTTTCTCAAGAAACAATATTCCTTATAAGTTCAACTACAGTAGAACCCCGATTTAACGAAGTGCTATGGTTACCGAAAATGTTTACTCTAAATCGATGTTTCGTTAAATCCGATTTACCGATTTTCAATGACCCCCGCACTCATAATCGCGTCCCTACGTTTCCATATCGTAGACAGGGTCGACGCTGATATCTTGGGCTGCCGTGCTATCTCAGACTTTGTCAACTTTCCATCTTAAACGTTTTTGATCTCGCTCGTACGGCCCCCGGTTAGTACGTACACCTCAGTCGTACATACAGATTTTCAGAAACCGTGAAAAATTAGGCAAAAAAAATTATGAAAAGTGTAAGAAATACGTTAAAGTTTATTAAAATACAGTCGCAACCTGCAGCGTTTATAACAAAAACGAGCTACATACACATTGTGTCACAGAAAATTTTTTTAAAAAATGGCCACAAATTGATGGAAATTTCCCGTCCATAGCGCGCCGTACGCGGAGAAAGGTAATTAATTGTACTCGGTCAGCTGTTGTTACAGCGCGGCGTAGCCGCCGGCTGGCTGTCTCTGTTCGCTGAGCTGCGCATGCACAGTATAACTCACTCAACACTCCGCCCAGACTCGTGACCTTCCATCACCAGCCAGCCAATAGACGCAAGCTTAGCGAGAAAAAAAAATAAAAGCTCCATCGCCGTGTCCCAGTTTTGTCGTTCTAATACCAGTAACATAAACGAATCGTCAAAAAAAGTAACAAAGCCGATATCCAAAAACAGTAAAGAAAGTAATGTACAGTAGAATCCCGCCGATGCACGCGGCAGTGTCTAGATGAGCTCGGCGCGTCCACTATCGCACGAAAAGCCGTCTCAGCTGTCATGTTATCTTACCCGCCCGCACGCACTAAAAGCTGCTCTGGTAGCTTCTGCGAGAGCGTAAGAAACTCGTCCGGCCAGGCTGGCGGTAGCGGCGGTTTGACGTCATACGTGACGTGACGCTTACCTCTCCCATCGCATGCTAATTCTTCAAGGCTCATCCCTCCCAGAGCCACAAACCATGTTTAAACACCCCCCCCCCCCCCTTTACCAACTAACATTTCAACACATTCCCTCCCTTATTTCAACCTTCTGCGTGAGAAACTGTCAGCATCCTCCTCCCCTCCCACACCGCGTGCGACAAAAGCCAGGTTGTATAGTCCATTCTCGGTAAAATAAATATTTTTATGGGCTTATACGACTGTCCCTCGCCATTAATAAATACTTTATAAGTTTAAGTTATTATGATACAATTTGTTTATTAGTCACACAGGAGTTTCTGCTGAAAAATCACTAATACCTCGAATTTTATTGAATAGAAAAATTTAGCAGGGCCGTAAATATATTAATTTTAATGCATAGTTACTTTTCCATCTGCATTCCAACGTTTTTTTTTTTTTTTTTTTTTTTAAAAACGCTGCGAAGGGATGTGGAAAAGATAATTGCTTGAGCTGTCAAAATAAACATCGCTGACGGCAAGGGCGGGAGCGCATCCTGTTGGTCTGTCGCTGTGATTATCTACTCCAAAAACATGTCACAGCATTTCAGGATAGTATTGTTCTTATATCTTTCGTTTATAGCCGAATGTTTTCTACCTGATCCACACAAGTTACTTCGACACGTTTTGAACGAAAATAACCAGCCGGCTAGCATAGCCGAACTCGCGTGACGCGAATTCATTTAGCGGGAGTATTTTATGCATTTGGACATACTTGAGGGGGGGGGGGGGGGGGGGGGGGGTAAAAATTGGCCCGAAATCTCTATTGCGACCATTCCGGTTATAAGTCCGTTTTTCCGGAAACCGTGAGTGGTCGCATCAGTGGGATTATACTGTACCAATAAAAAAGCTAAGCAGGTCGTCAACAGGCAGTGTAGTCAATTCCAATCGCAATCTGTAGTCAAAATCCAAGAAGAAAAGCAAAAAATGAAGTCCGAACAGCACTTATAAAAAATGTATTCCAAAAACTAAACACTGCGCACAAAGCTCTTACTGAGAATAATGATAATGGCGTATTGGTGTGACGTGGTCACAAGTTGAAAAAACCTGGAGGATGGGAAAGGGAATATTTGGAAACGTGTGATTATTGGCTAGCACTGTTACTATGCGGGCGTGATTGAAAGATAACGTGGTGAGTCAAGCCAAGGATAGAGGAGAGGGAGGGGGATGCGGACAAAGAAACCCTTCATGACGTCATGTGTCGGGGACAGTCTATCTATCCAGGCGCGCGCAATGGCACGCACCTACGCAATTCAGTTACAGCGCCCGGAGTTTTTAAGCAATTTGAACAATTTTTTTTATTTTTCATGTTTGGACAGATGATGCAAAGGCACATATTAATATATAGTACCTCCATTCTATTACTGACACCACAGAGTGTATTTTTTAATAAGTTTCCGTTACAATTTACTTTAATTTTTTGGAAACATATATTATTATTTTAATAAATTGGTGTTTTTTGATGGTTCCTGAAAACCTTTACGTTAAATCGCTGTCTTCGTTAAATCCGTGTTCGCAAAATCGGGGTTCTACTGTATTTCACAAGTGATGAAATGAAAAGCACCACAAACGCAAGGTGAATATCCTTCTCAATCTAAACAGTTTTTTACTCCACATACTTTAATATGTATACTCGGAACATTAGATAATTTTTGAGTACAGACATTCCATTTTGTAGAAAGCTGTATCAAGTTTTTTTTGTTTGTATTTTTTACACACTTAGAAACACCTTAGGCCCTTTAGTTTATACAGTTTACAATATTTTATATGAAACCTATAATTAAGATTATAAACTGCTTGTAAGAAGTCACAATCGTGACAAGCTAAGACCTAGATTGTTCCTTGCATGTACAGAAAACACTTGAAAAGTAACCCAGCTGAAGTTGCAGACAGTGGTGTGTAGAGTCCTGTTAAAGATTACTAAACTCCCGGATAACAGTTATTGGTTGAATTCAAATGTGTTTGAAATTAATTTTGACTTCTATTCTCCTCATGACAAAAAACATACATGTTGTTTACAAGGTAGGTCCTACAGAAAACAATCACACGTTCGCCGATCGTTACTCCCAGTCTTATGCTGTAACGTAAGAATGTCCCTAGCGATCTCCTTGTCTAAGTACGTAGCAACATGGGAACTACGCAGACAAATGGACCACTCGGGCCTGCGCAGCTCATCTGGGGCCTAACTTTTAGTTCTTGAAGTCTGAAAGATGAAGAAAACAAACGTTGAAATTTAGCAGCAGCACCGCCCTGGCACTTAAGATACGAAATTATAATTAAACGCATCTAATTGCTCATAAAAGTATGAAAAGTAAGTCTCTATGACCTTGCACCATATAACCAGCTGATACACTTGAATGATAAAAACATTATATTTATTCTTCTCAAACTTTACTAATACAAGCTAGTGAGTGCAATGCTACATGCTATACATGATGAGATACTCGAGACTGCTATTCCTCATGAGATTACCATTTTTGCAAAATGTTACAACCGATACCACCTAAACTAAACCCTGCTGTACGTACTACTAGAATCTGGCACAGGAAAAGAAATATGATGCCAAATGTAATCTCACTGTGTTTCGCAAAGTGAACTAAAAGATCATCTTTCAACTGCTGGTCTCCCACTGTCTTCCTCTTGTGGTGATCTCGTATAGCTGAGACGGTGTGCATTAAGAGGCCGTGTCACAAATTTGCGCTCCTATCTATATCAATGTTATTTTAAAAGGCAGTTTTTCTCAAAGTCTATAAGAGGTAGGGGCCAGAAATTTTGCCTACTGAAAGTATACAATACATTTAACATAACCGCTTTTTTCAAATTTAGTTATCATATCATATATTATTTCTGTGATGAAAAAAATATAATCAATATTTTGATTTGTCCAGATACAGTGGAATTTTGCTTATATTTATAATTATTTAGCAAAAACTGAAAAAGCCATTGAAATGTATTGTACATTACCTTCCGATCAGTGTCTTCATGATCATGATGGGTTTAAAAACCTGGTTGTAATCAAGTCTTTAACTATTTCATGACAACATTTATACTTAATAATTTGGAGATAGGCCTTTTCTATCCTAAGCCCCTGAGCTTTCACTATCTGGTCTGGCGACCGACCTGACACTCTTCAACCACCACAAGGGTCTCCGATTGCACATCCGATAAAAAAAAAGCTGTTCGTTCATTTGTTTTTGTGTCACAGACTTCACACATTTATGCCAAGGGAATATTCCGCTGATGTGACGCCATACGAATGTATTATTCGCGACCATACAACTTTTTTGTTTGTCATCGGGAAGAAATGTTCATTTTGAATTGAGCATTTTTAAATGTCAGCGTAGAATATGCTTATCTGCCCATTTTGTTTCTTTCCATAATAATGAGTAAAGTTAACATTGTCATAGACATTTTATTATATTCGTTTGCCGTCCAAGTAAAACTGTCACACTATATCGCACGTAATTATATATTTTACTAATTTGTTAGTTGTCATTTTATTTAAGTTACAAATAACAGTAATCAAAAACTATTACTTAATAGTCCAGAAAAGAGATTGAGTTATTATTCATTTAATAGGGGTTTAAAATATGGTACTACATACATATTATATATATTATACATATTATATATATTATACATATATTATCTTGTTGTCTTCTTTGTAACTTTACTGGAAGAATGGCATTTGGTATGTATGTTAACTCACAATGAAAATACTTCAGAAGTACTCAACAGTGAACAACCTAGGCCCTATACTAATTTCATTATGTTCATGGAAATATAATTAAAATTACAAATAATGAACTGTATGTGTTTCACGTAGAGATATCGTACGAACTGTATGTGGTACAGACCAACATTTGCTAAGGCTCTGAAAATACTTAATTTCAGTTAAAGTGTGGAGAATATTAAAAGTTAGAAATAATGATATATATAAAACAATGCAAAGTTATCAGCATAAAAATAGAAGTTATTTTTACGTAGCGCCTATTGGAATGAATATTTTGTGTTGAATTATGTGGCATGATTAATATTCTCTTATGGTATGTGTGTTTTGTTAAAATCTTATAAAACATAACTTACTGTTGAAGGATTTTCATTTTTTTGTTATGATCTTATTTAAACAAGTTTTAATTATATTACACATGTCTATTTTAAAATCATTTTAATGTATACTTATAGAATTGTAATAGGCTTTATAAGGACTCTCAAAATGCATGTGAGCATCTATAATTATCGACATCACCATTATGGCCGTTTCACAAGATCAAATATTTATTGAATTCAATCAGTTGCATTCATTGTACATGATTTTCAATTTGTACATTGAATTCAATACAAATTGAAGATGTTATTCAACTAAGCTTATTAACTTATAAGTATTTTGTTTGTCCAGTACATAAAAGTAAAAGATTCTTTATTATTTAAATAATGAGCATCTATAAGCAATAACGTTTTCTAAATATTTACATAAACATAATGAAATCTAATTTTTCAATACTTTATATCTACGATCACATCAACGGCAGTATTATGTAATCAATGAGGTAATGAAATATCTTTAAAAGATATTTTCTCCTCTGTAAAGTAAATTTGTGATACAGCCCTCTTAATGTTAGTCTAGTGAGTTATTTCGTCTTCTAATATGCTACAACAATATATAAAACTAAGTTTTGTTAGTGTTTTAGTCTTTTGTAATGTGTAATGTAATCAATTCATTTTTTTTTGTAAATTCTTATTCATAAAGATACATATCATAATAAGATAAATAGTAATATTTGTAAATTTAGATTCTTTGAAACAACATCGATAAGAGGTTCTCCTACCTCTGTTAAACTGTATGATGGTGCATTGTAAAAAAATTAGGTAGTCTGACTTAAGTGAGATTGTATTTAGATTGTGTGTAATGCATATGCAATATCTAAGCATAAGAATTTATGTTATTATCCTTTTAAAACGTTACACTATGAATTTCGTATACTTTTTAATGTCAACTACCATTATTTTTCACGGAATATTACATCCAGATAAAGAATAATTACCACATGTTTGAAGATTAATTGTATTCCGATACATTTAAAGTATTAAAATTTTTAGATACGACTCATACTACAGTTGTAAATGTGAGATTTCTTGATTCTGAATCCCTGCATCCGCAATTTCCTAGTGAGCCGCCGGTCAGATTGTCATCCTCTCAGATTGTCGAGGAACCAGATACATTTTTCGTCGAGTAATCTGGCGGTATAGTAGCTTTATCACGCGCTGCGGTTACAGTTACTTCGGTTGAATAAGCCACTAAATCTCACTGTTAAAAGAGAGAACTTCTAGACCAGAATATTGGAAATAAAAATTTACTGACACGGCCTCTTAAGGACGTCAGACCCACCAAGTTCCACCGCACTCCTTCATCATGGACCTGCCAAACATGTAACTCACTGTGTCGACTAGGTTGCAATGACAAAAATTATCGATTTCTTTCACCGTTTCATGCATTGCCCTTATCATACGTGAACCGAATATGAACTGACAAGATGCAAATGTAGCAATTATCTTCCAATGATTTTATGTTGTCCCTTTCATGGCAAGTTAATTTTGTTTCCCACGCCTAATTAAAAATGTGGGGTGTAGTCAAGACACCACAATGTGTTGCGTCACGGAGAGAGAGCGGGAGGGGGAGAGAGCGGGAGGGGCGGAATGAGAGCGGGAGGAGGGACGGAGGGACGGAGGGGCGGAGCGGGAGAGGCGGCGCAAGAGCGGGAGGGGCGGAGCAAGAGCGGGAGGGGCGGAGGAGAAGAGGGACGGAGGGACGGAGGAGAAGAGGGGCAGAGTGAGAGCGGGAGGGGCGGAGTGGGAGGGAGGGGCGGAGATAAGAGGGGCGGAGGGACGGAGGAGAAGAGGGGCGGAGTGAGAGCGGGAGGGGCGGAGTGGGAGGGAGGGGCGGAGATAAGAGGGGCAGAGGGGCGGAGTGAGAGCGGGAGGGGCGGAGGAGAAGAGGGACGGAGGGACGGAGGAGAAGAGGGGCAGAGTGAGAGCGGGAGGGGCGGAGTGGGAGGGAGGGGCGGAGATAAGAGGGGCAGAGGGGCGGAGTGAGAGCGGGAGGGACGGAGTGGGAGGGAGGGGCGGAGGATAAGAGGGACGGAGGGACGGAGGAGAAGAGGGGCGGAGTGAGAGCGGGAGGGACGGAGTGGGAGGGAGGGGCGGAGATAAGAGGGGCAGAGGGGCGGAGTGAGAGCGGGAGGGACGGAGTGGGAGGGAGGGGCGGAGGATAAGAGGGACGGAGGGACGGAGGAGAAGAGGGGCGGAGTGAGAGCGGGAGGGACGGAGGAGAAGAGGGGCAGAGGGACGGAGGAGAAGAGGGGCAGAGTGAGAGCGGGAGGGGCGGAGTGGGAGGGAGGGGCGGAGATAAGAGGGGCGGAGGGACGGAGGAGAAGAGGGGCGGAGTGAGAGCGGGAGGGGCGGAGTGGGAGGGAGGGGCGGAGGATAAGAGGGGCGGAGGGACGGAGGAGAAGAGGGGCAGAGTGAGAGCGGGAGGGGCGGAGTGGGAGGGAGGGGCGGAGATAAGAGGGGCGGAGGGACGGAGGAGAAGAGGGGCAGAGTGAGAGCGGGAGGGGCGGAGTGGGAGGGAGGGGCGGAGATAAGAGGGGCAGAGGGGCGGAGTGAGAGCGGGAGGGACGGAGTGGGAGGGAGGGGCGGAGGATAAGAGGGACGGAGGGACGGAGGAGAAGAGGGGCGGAGTGAGAGCGGGAGGGACGGAGGAGAAGAGGGGCAGAGGGACGGAGGAGAAGAGGGGCAGAGTGAGAGCGGGAGGGGCGGAGTGGGAGGGAGGGGCGGAGATAAGAGGGGCGGAGGGACGGAGGAGAAGAGGGGCGGAGTGAGAGCGGGAGGGGCGGAGTGGGAGGGAGGGGCGGAGGATAAGAGGGGCGGAGGGACGGAGGAGAAGAGGGGCAGAGTGAGAGCGGGAGGGGCGGAGTGGGAGGGAGGGGCGGAGATAAGAGGGGCAGAGGGACGGAGGAGAAGAGGGGCAGAGTGAGAGCGGGAGGGGCGGAGTGGGAGGGAGGGGCGGAGGATAAGAGGGACGGAGGGACGGAGGAGAAGAGGGACGGAGGGACGGATGAGAAGAGGGGCAGAGTGAGAGCGGGAGGGACGGAGTGAGAGCGGAACCATACTTGTAGGTGGGTGTCTCGTCCAGCAGCTTGTCCTGCAGCACGCGGTGGGTGAGGTCGGACTGCTCGTTGTCGTACGGGGCCAGCACCAGGTAGCACACCACGTGCTGCAGGGCCTGGTGCCGCTGGCCGGCGTCCTGCTGCACGCAGGGCGTGCCCAGCACGGCGCGGTAGTGCTTGCAGATTGCCAGGTACGAGCCCTCGTGCTGGTCCATCTCGATCATCAGCCTGCGGGGCATCACGCTCGGCTCCAACACTCACGCATTCGCAACACCGTCTCCCTTCCACTGGACTCTTTCCACGTTACTCCAACACCGGGTCACGTGAGGCACCTCAATTTACCAGCATCGCAAAAATAAAAATTGTTAAAAAGTATGTCATTCAACAGTAAAAACTTATTACAAAATGGAAAAATTCCCCCAACGTAAAATACCGTAACATGATAGTTAATTTATATTGTTACTTGAACAAGCTTAGGAGCAGCTTCATTTTATTTCTGTTGGACCAGCAATCTTTCTGATGATCATCAATGGGAGGCAAGAAAAATGAGCATCTTGCTGTAGATATTTTTTTTTTTGTTAACTTACTCTCCAGTTGATATTTTTTGCTTATTTACAACATGTTATTTGAGCTAATTTTCAGCTAAATCAGTTTAAAAAGTTTCAATGAGTTCTAAAAATCATTTTAAAATACCACAACTGATACACATTTTTTGACAGTCAGTTTCCAAAATTGTTCTAAAAAAATGTATCTTTTCACATTTTGAACAAATCAACCCAGTCTTGTAGACTTTCAGTGACTTGACACACCTTATATTCATATACTTTGCATTTTGTCTGGGACACATGCACATGCATAATCAGGTGACTTACTTACCCACGCACCAAATACACCTCTCTAAATACTCATATACAGAAAAAACGATCGCATCAGCACAAATGATCTAGAAACTTCTAGAACAATTACCATATACATACATTAACAAATTAAAGAAACATAATAAACAATGCCTAAAAATACGTAACAGCACATAAAAACATAAATAAGCAAGCAAGCCAGCAAACCGGTGAAAAAAACTAATCAGAAATACCAAAAGAGCATTAAATAATGTCCGTAATGATCATAAAACATGAGGCAAATGCACAAATACCTCTCAAAAGAATAAACAGCTTTTATTTACATCATACCAGAATGCAACTACATATAATTTCTGATTATAAAAACAAATTAAATCTTTAATTAAGTCCTTTACGAAGCAGGGTGGTCCCTGGGTCGGTACGAAATGAACAAGATTACAAACGCCGGCACGACTGTTAACTAATGCTAGATAACATTTCGGAAAGGCAAGAGAGCAATTGTGACCAATCTACAGGAATGGCTCCTAAACAACACTAATGCAAACGAATGAAATTACCAAGATGGCCAGTGAAAATGGACCTTAAGGCAAACAAAGTAACATTCGTTCTTGAATTTATCTTTCTTTTAAAAATAGTGTTAACTCATTTGGCTGAGCTACTTGTTACGAACACCTGAATGATAAGATGCTGCTGCATCACAAACACTGCATGTGGAAGATGCACGTCTCGTCCACCGAGTGGCGAGGTTTGTCAGTTGTCCGACGTTGTCGGAGACTCATGCCATCTACCTCTAAAAACCTAATTGTAAAACTTTACAGACAACAAGCAACATAAAAAAACAAAGTTCTGAAGATGAAGATAACAGGAATCTTTACACATTGGGTAACTTAAATGGACTCAGAAAAATTATATGGCAAAGGCTGCCTACATTCCTATTATACAGTGCAAACAATTTGTACCTAACGCCAATACAACTATCATTTAGAGCATGACAGTACTGTTGAACCAATACAGCCACACCATAATTAATATTTTGAATTAGTTAAAATTGTTTAGCTAATACCATTCAACAACAGCCCACAAAATCACTGATACAAATCTTACCTGTAGTACTTTAATTTAAGGTCCTGGGTTGTTTCGTCATCAAAAAACTTTGTGTTTATTTTCTTTGATATGATCTGTGTTCTGATGTAGTCTTTTTTGGCCAGACACAAGCGCATTTGTTCCAAAATAAGTTCCACCTGTAAACAAAAAAAAAATTCACATTCTATAAGTAAATAATTTTATTTACTTCAAATACTACAAGAGACCTCTACAGTGGCAAACCTGCAGCTACTTAACCGCAATACAAAAACAACACAATCAACACAATTCATAAGTTCAGGTCTTTAAAATTATTATATTTTTAACACTTTAAATTTTTAAGACATGGCAGGTAGTCAGGTCGTCCAATAGTCATAGTGTGATCGTAGTACCGCAAGGTCGCGATTGGGGCATGGCTCGTAATTAATAATGTAGTGGAGGATAAATTTTGCAGCTGCGGTCAGGGCGTTATTTGAATATTATTTTAATTGAATTTATACTTTACTAACCTTATTTAAATTATCCCTCCGGTCCTGTTAGTATTATTTAATTTCTATTAATAATTTTAATCGAAAATTAAATTTAGTTAATTTATGCCAAGTAAGTATAACTTCTATATAACTTCTGACGAGCATACGTAGATACGTATGCATACATTTTATTTCATTTTTAATTTTTTTTTTTATTTTGATGGTTTTCCTTGTCTTAAATGGGCTAAGCGCTAAGGTGAAGTATGTTATGCTGTTAGGGCTTATGCTCATTTAAAGGAAACTATTATTATTATTTCATGGAGAATAATTCATTATTTTTCCCTCACATGATTATAACAAATAGTATGGTGCAATTCTACCACATGGTGAATCATTACACGTAAGAGACTTTTTTTTTTAAACTGGAAAAAAAAATTAGGTGTGCTCTTTGTTGTAACTTTTTTTTCACTTGGTAATATTACATAATGTTAATACCGGTTGTTCAGGTGAATTTTCGTTGATTTTGTGAAAAACTATTTCACGGTTTTGTAGCATATTGAGAATGGCTTCGATGTCATCCGGTGACATTGCTGTTTGCGAGATTTCCGTACGCTACTAATAGGCACGTACCTTCTCTTTCTTGTCCATGGATCCGTATGTTTCCACTTGTAACTCTTGAATGATGTTCGCTGCCTCGATGATGTTGCCTTCATCTTCCTTCATCTTGGCCAGTTTGTGCGTGAGGCGAGCTCGCTCCACTTCCACGTAGATCTGGACACACCAACACAACAGCACACAACCTGTGAGTAGTACACAAGACCATCTTTGGCATCTGGTCCCTATTTAACTGACAATACGATACCTTTCCCTTCCACTTTAACCTATAAAACATTATGGTTGGCTTATTTTTGCCTAACGACAACTACACGAATAATTCTGGTGGTGAACTGGGACTAAAAGGTTAAAATTTTAAAATTCAGATAGATTATAAAGTTAGGTAAAATATATAATTATAACATATATATATATATAATTATATATAATTTTAACATGACTGCATATAATTGCAAATTTGAAAGCACATGTTTGGCTCAAAGTTTTCTTGCTGAAAGGTTTTAAAACAAAACACAATGATTTTTATACAATACTAACAATTGGTTTATGCTGTGAGTTTTAGTATGTGACTGCTAACAAACCAACATCCTAAATAATCAATGCTCATACTGGGACAATGGTTATCAGTAAGGGATGAATTAAAGCTTAACTTTCATCATTATAAACGATGATCAGTGATGATGAGTGGTGGGAGACACACAATCTGACCAATTAGCCAACATGGTCACTTTATCAGGATCACTCTACCACTAAGACCAGCTACGTAACAGCTCCTTATTTCAAAGGTGGTCTGATATTCCAATAATTGGAGCAACTCCTTAATTAAGCTGCCAGGTCTACAGCAAAATTAATCACTAAAATGTCCTAACTCAACTATTTATGTTATACACAAGAGTTCCAAAGGGATCGTCCATTAATCACGTGAGGCTCGAAAGGGGGGAGGGAGGGGGGAGGGAAAAATCACGAAATATCACAAGGGGGGAGGGGGGGGTGTAGAGAGATATCACGTGTATTTTTTTTCCGCCCGATTTCTACTAAACCGAAAAGTGACGCGTGACCTTGACTCGCCCTAGCCAGGCAACAATATCCCCGCATGCCGCAACATGAACCACCCGGCTCGGCTTGCCAGTCGCTAGTAAGACTGTGATTTTGGCGCCGAATACATGCGTAAATCACATATAATCCTTTCCTTTATTATTTTTATGCCAGTGAGAATAAACCTGCAACCTAAATGTGTGTCTGGACATTTTTTATCACTGTGCTTAATTTTCCAGAATTAAATTAAATTATACCTATATTTAAAGATAATATTCCGAACTTTTCAAAAATATTTTGCACCAAAAATACTCGTGATATATTTGGGGGTGGGGGGGGGGGGGGGGTTGTCTGAAACCTCACCACAAATCACTACGGGGGAGGGGGGGTTAAAAATTTGCTAAAAAAAATCACGTGATTAATGGACGACCCCAAACCATTAAAACAACATATTCTGTTTAACCAGTGTTGAGTGTGAAGGCATTCATACGAAGATGTTTATTATGTTATTTGAAAATGGCAAGAATTTGTTTGGAAGTGCTTTTATATTCACAAAATAGGAACTATGAAGGAACAAAATTCCTAAAAGCCCCCTTTTTTTAATTCCTTATGAAGTACCATTAAATCTTGGTATTAAAATAAAGCTATCAATTATTGAACTATCTGAAGAGCAAATAGCAAACTTTGAAAGCTACAAAAATTTTTTGTCATTGTAACGTGTGTCTTAACTTGTTTAACATGCTTTCACACAAGGAAAGATTAAGCACCTGCTCATTAGTTGCCTGTTGAGTCTGCGCTCTAAAACACATAGCATCTTCCTAGCACTGATTTAATGTCAAATTTTGTAATCAAGGAAATCGAAAACAATCGCTAACCAAATACATATTCACAAGTAGCACAGGTCTGTACAGTACAGTACAGAATGAGGTATTCCTGAAATTTGTCAAGACATTAGAACTAAAAATTCTTTTTAACTGCAAACTAGGACAGCAAAGCAATACTACCTGCAGCCAGTTGTAAGCACCGAGACACAAGTTCACAGAGTCGGTGAAAGAGAGTGTAAGGTGCGATAAATAATTACACAAAATACCACTGGAATACCATTGGAAATGCCCTGTTTACCACTATAACGTACTAGAAGAATTGAGTTGACAGCAGTAGTGCTCAAATATTTAAAGAAATGTTAATTCATCAAAGTTTCTTATTTCAACTTAAATTATTATTATTATTTAATTTTTGTTGTACACCAACTTTATTCTGACTTCACCAATTCGACAATTATCTTTCTAACTGCATGACACTTGATAAAACAACCCAAATTCCTGGACAATTGTACCTTTATGTAAAAGACTGTACAGATGCTTCAGATGGACCCACGTGTCTTCATTTATTCATTTACCAACAAAACAAATATATTTTCTGTCATAATGCATCCAATAGAATTAACAAAAAAAAAAAGTTTGTATGTAGCAGTTGATTCCAATGGAAGTGAATTTTTTTTGTTGTTGTTTAAGCACCAATGCACCCCCAAATTTTTAAATCATGATTCAAACTAAGGTTTGGAGTCATACATCCAATTTACGTCACTTGAGGTAAATTGGAGGTACGTAAATATCTAATTTTTTTTTTAGGTCAAAACCAATTTTAAAAGGAAATATGTATTACATTTACAACTGTATGATAAAGAGTAAAAAAACTAAGCTTTCCACTGATTTGCCCCAGATTTCCCATCCCTAACAAGACCTGCTATGACTCTCTGGGGCTCCAGGGCCGAGGGACGGGGCGCACTCACCTTGCCCTCCGTGACGCTCCGCAGGGTGTCGATGAGCTTGACCTTGGTCTCCTTGTCGGGGGCTTGGTCGACGTACGAGCAGCACTCCTGCACCATCTTGGCCACCGCCTGCTTCAGCTGGCTCCTCCGCCGCGACAGCATCAGGATGTGCTCGTTCAGGGCGTTCCAGTTCTTGGCCTCGAAGCATATCTGCACGATGGCCACCAGCACTTGCCCCGTGGATATCATGTCCGCGCCCTGCGACACACCGTCCGCGACTTGCACATCACAGGCTTTCTTACCAAACATTCCCAAAAAGGTGACTTATAAAATACAATTTATTTTCCTAGGTTTCTCATAAAAGTAAGTGAAAAATGAATTTTTTTAACATTTAATTTTGTATTAGTTAGCTGAGATTGTTACAATAAAATAAACTCTCATCTGAGAGTCAAATAAAAGCTAATTTTCCACACAACATTAACTGCGGTACCATCTTGAACCATCGTCCATCACACAGCGAAAATAAATGTGTGAGGCACTGTTTAGGGTCGTGCACAGTTCGAGAAATATAGATCGGAACATAAGAACGTGTTTGTCGAACCAGCGGAAGCCGGGGAATCTCTCGTCCTCTACGCCAACCTGTCTCGCAACCGGGGAGCGCGAGAAGCATCTAGTTCGTGACAGGACAAGAACCAGAAGACTTCACATGGCCGTTGACCTATTCATATATATAATACATAAACATATTTGCAATCAGCCTGTGAGCTGCTCTCTTCATAAATGGTTGTTTCAAATGCAGTCTTTGCCTTTGAAAAAATAAACTGAAACCACTCTTCAAGATTAATGTGCAACTGTGTTGAGAACATTTTGTGTTAGCAACTCTCGCAGCACGGGAAGCACGGGAAGCCCGGAGCAGCCTTGCTCTCAACTGCTCAACACTGACCGCCGAGTGCCACACACAGGCTGTCTACAGAAACCTGGCGAACCAATTTCACAACTTTTACACGACCTCCAAAAATATTTTCTTTAAACTTTTTCTACTTATCAGGGTGATTTTTTATGCAGTAAGTTAAATTTAACCTGAGCAAATGTTACATAAAATACATCTATTGGTAGAAATTTTTTTAATACTAGAAACTAAAACCCTTTCAGAGATAATTTAAGTAGATAGGGTCTGACTACTTATATTTAATGTGCAACTATGAACTTAAGTGAGGCACCAAAAAAAAATAAAGTGAAAGTTACCAAAGGTTGCTGCAACGTGAAATGTTTGTCTTCCAGCTCCACAGCTGTTTCATGACATTCTAGTTACATTCCACCTCGTGACTTCCCTGATCCGCGCCCATCGCGCACACGGAGATCTGGGCACGTAGAGCACAGAGCACGGAGCGCGGAGCTTGAACGCCAGCGTGCCAGACGTTGAGTGCAGTCAGGAACATTAGAGCACACAGCAGTGCACTTTCCACAAGACAACACAGGTTACAATTATGTCCATTCGGTGAGAAAGAAAGGGCCATCGCTCTAATTCAACAGTATCTACCAAATAACTGGCCACTATACTTTCTCCCAAATTAAGAACACAACACTTAAAACTAATACGGACAGGAATGTTTCTAGTGATATTTACAGTTCTCGTCTGCTTCTCCAGCGATAGGAGGATGTCCAGCGCATCGTGCATCTTGCCTTCGGCCGCCATCTTCTTGCATTCCGGTATCTTCTCGTCGCACGTTGCGCTGTAGTCCACTTCCATCTTCACGATCCGCCCGGAATCCATCGCTAAGCTGTCAGCCATCTTCACCAACGTGATCTCCCTGGAAGATAATCCGTGATAACAAGCAATGCACTAGAAGTAGTCAAGTGCAGGAAACGGGAGGAACCAAAACAAATATTTTGATTTCTAACCATTTTGAATCACATTCATAATGTAGCAAACACATGCAGTCTATTCCAAAATATGGTTTATGATTGTGTAGACTTTTTTTTGTTGCTAATTCCAGCAGGTATTATATTATAAATAGAAAATTAAATCCCACAATCACCCCATGAGGAATAATACTAGGACAGGCAGGAGGAAAATCATGGACACATGTTACTACCATTACATACATTCTCAAGACTTTGGCGTGGCAATCACCGGACAGCTCATAGCAAATATTTTCATAAAATCTACAAAATTCCAAGGTACCTTGTTGTTTGTTTTGAGTACTGTTCAAATGTTCATGTAAAATAATACACAAATGTCCATTTTCTTGACTACATCACAAAAAGTGGAGGATGAAGTACAGTAAATAAATTGTAGCAAATTAAATAAAATTTCAAATATTTTAAATAAGGTTAAAAAAATTAAAAAAACTTCAGACTTTGTAGTTTTCTTTTAAGCAGGGTCTAGTTAAATAATTTCTTTGGAAATTATGTACTTATAGAAACTTAAAAGTAGTTGTAATAAAAATGTAGCAATATGCTAGTTGATTATAAGTTGATTGGAAGTAATTGATAATATTTTCACACCATATAACTTTTTTCATTCTAAATAGACCAGTCTAAATTATAAATTACTGCTTCTAAGCAACATTAAAACCATCAAACGGAAACCATGTGTGGGTTCTGACAGAACTTTTACAATGACACTGATATATCCCTTTCAGAATAACAGAACATTGTGATGAAATAAAATATGAGTATATAAAAAACTGGTGATAGTACAATTGAGTATACATGTATACATATATATACATTGTATGAGTATACATGTATTGAGTATACAATTGAGTACCCATGCTTTTACCATAGAATGAAATATCTGACAGAAAATTGGGCAATTCTCTAAGTTCCATGCCACAACACTTGCTACCATTTATTTTTCTGTAATCCCTCCAGCCTAGCACTCAAAATTAAAGATCAGTTAGCTTTGAATCCCAGCTTCGATTCTAAAAACTAACCATAGTTGTGGTACAGACTAATATATTATAGAAGGTCATTGTGCAACAACGGCATAAGTGAAATTGAGAAAAATGGACATGTTTAAGAGAATGAAAAGCCAAGTTTAAAGGCAAATAACTAATAAACAAGCCAGGGTACTTATTTGTGGACTACTACACCTTAAAGTATTTATTTTTGAATGTTCTACTGCTCATCAGAATCGTGATGAAGAGATCTAGTTTTCTTAATGCAGAGTTTTTAATATGGTGTGAAAGTCATCACTTTTAGCCAAATGGCAAGTGTAAGGTTGAATAATTTAAAAATAAGCTGGGTTACTTCGCTGTGGACTTCTATGCCTTAAAGTACTTAATTATGAACAGGGAAAATGTTTAAAGTCATACACTGGCAGTCAGTGTTACAATTAAGAGTAATCACCTGTCATTTTTTAATGTGACTAGTATAGGTGCCTAGATGAGTGTTTGTCTACTGTCTTTGTTTGGTAGACTTTATTTTAATTATATTACAGTCTGCTTTTATAACCACAAATCTAGGTATTAAGATACTGTAAACATTTATCCAATGGGCTGGAGCCCACTCAACAATTAGTAGTTTAAGGTGTAGTAGTCCACACCTTTGCTTTTTTTTAAATTATTTGCCCTTAAACTTGGCATTTTATTCTCTCAAACATGCCATTTTTTTCTAAACTTCGCTTATGCCATTGTTGCACAACAGTCTTTCTTTGTAATATCAGTCTGCACCATAACTATGACGTTTTTAGATTCGAAGCTTGGATTCAAAGCTAACTTTTCCTCAGTTTACACAAGGCTTCACCAAAGAAAAAAAAAACCAGGCAGTTCTGGTCTCTTGGCTATACAATTTATCTTGAAACTCTTCATATAAGAAAGCCCTGCTAGCATGTTTTAAGTGGGTTACAGCTAGCAACACATGTTATAAACATGTTAACCCGCGATCGGGCGCACTATAAAAAGTTCTGCGATAGGGCGCGCATTGAGCATTTTGCTCACGGCAGCAACAGTTGTGATTATTCTGTCAAAATGCGAGATTTTAGTTAAATAACATGTTTTACATACTATAAGTTTCAAATGAAATACTTATTAGTGTTTAATGTTGAAAAAAATATTTACACTTCTATAATTTGCACATTTATGAATGCACTGCAATGCGTATCTTATATTGTAGTATTAAATCATCACTATATTTTTTTAAGATACAATTAAAGAAGTTCACATAAAATTCAACTTCACTACTATTTATAATTATTATTTGCAAACATCCTTCATGCCTCTTCATCTATAGTAATCTAACATTAAAAATATTGTTAGGTAAAATCCACATTTGAAGTATCATAATATTGAAAAAAAAAATCTAACAAAAATACAGCCATGCTGAATAGCTACAGAGGCCTTAGTAAAACCTTTATAAATATAACTTAAATCAACATAATAATAGGTAAATAACTCGCAAGAGATAATTTTTAGTCTGTCCTTAGAGATCTCATAGTGTCACATTACTAGTGTCTTAGTCTTCATCACTTTACACCCAAACTTCAAAAGAAACCGCGTGAAAACTATGGGGGATACACGAGCGACATGCACAGACTGTAGACACGCGAGTGTAATCGGATGCACATTTGATAGACATTCACACCTGATACGCGGTCAACATACGCTATCGGGCGCGCATAGAGCAAACTGCTCACAGAGTGAAGGTAGCTGACTTTTGAATGTTGACACTTTCGATTCCTATGTGTATTAGGGGCTATTAATGGCACTTGGCGAATTACAAAATGCCGACTTGAAGGTACCAAGAGACCCGAAGTCAAATGTGAAGATTTCATAAAATGATGTATGATTATTTGCTGACCGTGAGCAATTTGCTCATAGTGCGCCTGATCGCGGGTTAAGCATGTTACAAGTAGCGTGAATAGAGAAATATTTATTATATTCTGTAGTACTTCTATGATGGAGGAAAAAAAAGTTCATTCCTAGTGTAGGTGCTCTTCTATCTAGAAAAATTAAAATTCTGAATATTTTATTTTTGAGTACATACTTCTGGTCCCAAAAAAATGCTTTTACATATTTTTAATGTGGCTACCAAACCTACCTAATTGTTAAAATGATTTTACTGTATTATAAATTATGTAGCTAACCATCCTAACCTAACCAACCATTCAAATTGTTTTATGTAACTAACCTTCCCTTAGCAGCTATACTAAACAGTAAACTACCGCTAAACTATTTTAAATATTCAAATGCAGTTTAACAGAATTATCAAATAGAAAGAGAGGAACTAAAAAATACCTTTTGACGTGACATCGTCTAATAAATCGATGAACGCCGGCTGCATGCACGAAAAAGTGTCCCACTACGGATGTCCCACTACGGATGTATCCTGTTTGCTCATTGTACGCATGCGTGGCATCTCTCTTCATGCTCATTGTACGCATGCGTGGCATCTCTCTTCATGCTCATTGTACGCATGCGTGGCATCTCTCTTCCACTCGATTAGAACAACCATCGATTTGACTTTTCAATCATATTTTCGTTGTTTGAATTATTAATATTATGTAATTTAACGATCGTCCACCGATTTTCAGCACAATCGGTACGGTTATTTAAAAGTAATGTTGAAAATTCAAATACGTTTTGAACCAACAATAGTGTTTTACGGTTACACATAATAATTCAAATAACACCCGGGATCTTTTGCACAATGTTTTAAAAAATATTGTAACACATTATAAATAAGTTTGGTGTATTTGGGATGCGTATTTGTTATAAAATAGTGTTAATATTATTCCCCTACCGTGAAAAAAATTTTTATAAACATATATATAACATCTGAAACCAGATTATTTTAGTATGGCCTCGTGGGCGTGTGGTTAGCGTACCTAACTCTTATTCTAAAGGTTGTTGGTTCGAAACCCGGCTGCTGCGAAAATTTTTTTTCTACTTGTAAAAATAAATACGGCGCATGCAACATTTCAAAAGTAATAAATATACTTGAATTAATGAATGCAAATAAAAGTAAATTTATTAATTCAATTGCACATTTCATTTCACTCCTTTGTATCCATAAAAAATAGTGATAATTCAATAAATGAGATTCAATTTTATTCATAAAAGTATGCAGAGGTAGATTTTATCATGCAAAAGATAGAAAAATTTAAAAAAAAATTCTTCCTCAAAGAATATAATATTTTTAATGCCTAAATGGTTTGGTTGCAAAAACCTATTACGGCTCAGTCTCAGGCCGAATATGATATTTCCTTTTCTTCTGGATCAATTATTTTATCAATGTTTTGTTATGACGTCACGTTAAACTATTGTCCGTAAACCAACTTTACAGACAACCAATTTTTTTTTTCAGAATATTATTTTAATTTTTGCAGAAGAGCTCATACTCAAAAAAATAACTGAAAACTGAAGGATGTCAGTACACATATGTGAGCAACCAGATAGGAATTAGCATACAGTATCGATGACATCATCAATATGTTGGTGCATATGCCTTGAACACACTACAGGACAAATGTGGGAAGATAGTGGTTTTGGGCGGTAAACATAAACATGTTTATCACCAAAAAAAAAATTCTTAAGGAGTTAACATTTTGGTATTGTAAAGAATTTTAGGATACAATATATTTCTAAACATAATATACTACCTACAGTATTGCATAGTAAAAGACCATCAAAAATAGTTAAGTATATTTTAAGATACCAAATTTTATTTATTTTTTATCTCAAATAAACTAGGAACCCAACCTTTGTAGTTTGAGTTTCCTACATTAAAACATTTTAGTTCTTTATTGTCATTTACACTTAGTTTACTTAATGATTTACAGAATTTTTAAAAACATATATCAAAACTAATATTTAATATAGTATGGTTGAGATTCTATTTTACTCTATAACACCAACTTTGATATTTTTTTTTGAATCATACTATATATTAAAATTCCAACCACTGTAGTATATAATTCGATTACCACTTTGTAATTTTTTTTACAATGAAATCTTTTCGTTCATAATCCTATGCCCGAAACCCCTATTTTCTCACTGTGGCTGTATAAATTTTTGTAACACACGTCTGCATTCTGAGGAAATTCAAGGAAAGTGAGAAGTGGTCAAGGAAATGAAGGGAAAGTGAATGAAAAGTCATGGAAATACCTGAGTGATTGTAATTTGAAGGGGAGGAGGGTAGTCATGCTCCAGTCTGCATTCACTCAGGCTGAAAGCATTTTATTCAGAGGGTGTTTTAGGGCATATTTGTTCACACTATAAATTACGTAATGCAAGGTTCTGTCTTGGCTAGGCCAGCGATGATGGATGGAAGCTGGATATCTGTTATTTCTTTCAAACTAATGCGAAAACCACACTGTCATTTCCTAAGGTATTATTTTTTTTTTGTAACTGCACTATATTCAGGATATTTTATGTATTAATATTCTTAAGCCTTCATTATAATATCAATATATATTTATTATATTTAGCTATAGAAATAATAAAACAAATAATTTTTTCACAGCCATAAAGTACAATGTCGACGAAAATGTACACAATGACCCTCACATGAATTGTCCACTTCAGTGAACAAATAGACTTAATGGGTTTAAAAAAAAAAAGTTAGAAAATTTTTGAAATGTTGGTGATTAAATGTTGTTGCCAATTTGTGTGGACATCTGTATTGAAGATGTATACTCAATTGTACTATCACCAGATTTTTAAATACTCATATTTTATTTCATCACAATGTTCTGTTATTCTGAAAGGGATATATCAGTGTCATTGTAAAAGTTCTGTCAGAACCCACACATGGTTTCCGTTTGATGGTTTTAATGTTGCTTAGAAGCAGTAATTTATAATTTAGACAGATATTAATGCACTATCACAAAAGTTAAAGTAACATCAAAATTTACATTTATAATGCTGGTAATTGTAATAGAACCGAATACCCCTTTTTACTATAATACTTTAAACAAAATTAAATGCAACAAAAAAATTACAAAAGAAAACTCATAATCAAAATGCTAGACCGAATACATATACATTCAAACACACATAACCTAGCGTTACAAACAAGATTCTAATAATTAAAACATATGTCATTTCTTAAAATAAAGATAATTAAATGATATACACGAATATGTAATATTCATATTAGACAAAACAACTTACGAAACACTTCACAACTAAAAAATTGAAACTTCAAAAACAACTTGCAAAATAAAATTCACCATAGATTCAATACAAATCCAAGGATAGCATAACAAGAAACCAGAGGCATCCACCCCAATTATAATTATTTAACTACGGCGTCTACATAATGCGAAATTGCTTAATATTAACACCTTATTTGTCATTAGGACTATCAAACTTGTGTGTCATAGCGGAAGCAACAGGTAATTTTTCAAGGTTAAATAATATTAGAAAATAAAATTGTAACTAAGCTTTCTAATTTCTTTTACCTTCCTCCTTTGGTCCTTCACACCTCTCACTACCAATACCTTCCTTCCAGTCGAGCCCTAGCAGAGAGCGCGAGCAGTCAGGTTTTCGCTTAGCTCCTGCACCATCCAACCAACAAGAAAACCTTAACACCGAAAACAAGTTTCTCCTTGTCCGACTCCACCTTCAGCGAGAAAAGTGGCTGTTCCCGACTCCGCACAGGAGAAAGCACTCAAGCTTCACTACGAACCTCACATATTGCCTCGTGCAGCTATACCAGTGTACGGCGTGGAGGTGGCATGTCTAACCAAGCGTACAAAGATGCTGCGACAGCTGCTTGAAAACATAGACCGTCCCCAGAGCCACTTAGTGGAGTCCCTCCCATGCGATCCACAGGCCCTTGTGTATTCATGATTATTGTGGGTCCCTTGTGGGACCTAAAATATATCTGCGCCAGCGAATACACAGGCAAGCTGCTGCAGATGAGAAACCAGGCAGTTTGAGTGTCTGCTGACCCTGTCAGGTATGTCACGTGGAAGCTCTACGAGACTATCCTGGCATGTGAGGTGACCACAACAGCTGCACCCAGGCTAGCCAAACAGCACCAATATGACAGCATGCAAACTTCGCCACCTGCTGCC
Organism: Bacillus rossius redtenbacheri; assembly: GCF_032445375.1. Lineage (NCBI taxonomy): Eukaryota > Metazoa > Arthropoda > Insecta > Phasmatodea > Bacillidae > Bacillus > Bacillus rossius. The sequence continues at coordinate 3,612,108 of NC_086336.1, read as the reverse complement.
ACAATATATAAGAGGTCCCATACAAAAATCACCATGGTGAGAGCGGAGGTAGCCTCTCAAACAGTCGTTTAATGACTGATGTATATTCTTACTACTATTCTGATTACCATTCTTGAGAACAAAACACCCCCGACCATGCCTTTGTGCTACACTGCAACACAGGCAGCCCCTACTTGTAACAAAGGGACGGCCTCAGCTGTGCAGGCCACAAGAGAGCTACCAGCTGTGCATTCGCAAATGAAAAGAGCGCCCTGGCACTTTGTTGTCCTGCAGTAGGTAGAGAAGTCGGGGGTAAAACTTAAAATGCGGCAGTGACGACATCAGATGCACACCTGCGATATGCTGTTAGATCATAAACTGGGCCAAAGTGTGTCCTACCAGCCCCTACCGTGTGGCTTACACCACCACTCACGAGGTCACTCGACTCCTGGAGGCTAATATCATCTGCCGCCCACCTCGCGGCAGAGGAGTCGCAGTACAAGCAGCAGCAGTCGGCTGTCGTCACTCGGGGCGCACACATCTCTCCTGCAGGCTGTTGACCGGGATGTGCCGTGCGACCTTTTAGGTTACCGAAGGCTGGCAGTGCATGGGGGATTTGTGGACTGCCTGGGGGTGTCTTAGCAGTGCCATCTGTTACCGACCACGTTCCGCGGGTGGTGGATACGAGATCCCAGTCCGAGAGTTGAAATCTCGCTGGAGTGACTGTGAATAACCAATAGCAGTTAGCAGACCACTGGCCAGCCTGGGGGAGTCGTTATTATGGCTATCGAGGTGAAAGGTAGCCTGGATGCTGATACGTGCGCAGCTGGAAGCGGTTTCGCTGGCGAAGGCATCACAGGGGGCTCGATGTACCTGGGTAGCAAAGTGTAGACGAACAGTGGGCTAGAAATGGCGGAGCTGCGGAATACTGAGCATTCAATGGAACTGAACAGTATTGGAACTCTGAAGGAAGAAACTACGGTGCCTTCAAGTTGGGTCCCTCTGCTCTCGGCCATCGAGCCAGGCCTTAGCTGCTGGCGAACCAGTGGATTTACCCACTTTCAGGGCTTGCCTTGCTGCCTTCTACCACTGTAAATATTGCTAGACTTAAGGCTGAACCCGCTGGCCTAGCCACAGCTTCGGTGCTAGGGAAAGGAATATTTACAGTGGCCTTTTTTTTACAGGTGGCTGTCTGGGAAGCTGGGCTGGGCTAACAAGTGAATTCGACAGCCCCTGTAGGTGCATGTGACTCTGGTAAATACATCCCAGGTTTGCTCAACAATACTAATGTGGGCCGCAAGGCCCAATTGCCCAACCCCTGCATGGTTTATTCTATCTGCCCCACTCAACTCTTCTTACCAGACACCAAAATAATTCCCATTGACAACTCGGACACTTAAGCGAAGGACTGGCCCAGCACCATCTCTCGGAACTCGTCAACGATGCATCCGAAACTGCACCTGGTACACCAAGGAGCTAACTTTCCCTTCCTTCTCTATTTAAACAACTAGCCGTTCTGTCCAAGTTATTCACAAGTCGCCATCAATGGTTTGTACTCGTGATCGGGTAATTCTGCCTTAGCCTGCCTGCCTCTGTCCGCTCCGCCACAGTCCGTCACAAACATCGTGTATGCCCCCTTGTCTTTACGTATGTCCAAACACCAGGTGCTATTCTATGCATATAATGTTACCCAATTCCGATGAGCGAGATTTGCATTCAACTCGTTGGGTGAGTTACCTTTAAGTTGGGCTGTTGGGTTACCTTGGTCCACCACTGCACTAAGTCCCCCGTGACTGTCATTACTTCGTTCTCCTCGATTTGGCTAAGTTCGAAGTGAAGAATATAAATGTTCAACTTTTTACACTGTGCAGAGGCTAAGTCCAATTTCTTCGGGCAGTGCATGGTCAGGCAGTATGCCGTTGTAGTATCAGGTGACGAACAGGGTGGCAGCACGGCGATGCCGACCATCACTCTCTCTGCTAGTCTTTTGCTTGCTCTGTAGGCCGCTCAAGTTGACGTCGACCCAAGTGTAGACCCAGCTCTCACAGCCCGTTATGCCACGCCAACGCCTTCTCCTGCCCTGTGCTGCGTGTGCGCCGATTGTGCAGTGCGGCTAGGGCAGGGGGAAGAGACAGATTCGCGCGCCAGGGGAAATTTAATGTAAATACATAAGGACCGGACGTGACTAATTATTGTAAATATTCTTTAACATTCTTTATTGTAAATAGTTTATTTTATTATTTGAAGTGTTATGTAATATAAGTTTTTACTTGTTCACCGGGCGCCAAGGCCGTGGCTTCCGCCTGTGACCAATGAGCGTGTTCCGTGGGCTCGCGGAGAGGGGAGAGACGCGGGTGCTCGGGCGCGCCAGGCGGGGGAGGAGAGCAGTCGCGAGTCAGACGCGAGAGGCACTGGTCACGGAAGCGGGCCGCTCCGCGCTAGTGGCCAGGTAGTCGGCAGCTGGGCGCGGGAGACAGCGGACATGTCTGCGAGATCGCTCCAAGACGGTGAGAGTGGAACGGGCGCGGTGTCTTGCTGCAGTTCAGGCCTTGCCGAGGAGAAGGAATTTCACTTCTTACAGTCGTATTGTCATTCAGGCGAGTGTTTCACCTCGTCATTCAGTCGCGGTTTGCATTTTGTCATTCTTCTCACATGCGTGTTTCTCTGGAGGTTTGCGAGTCGCGGAGTACTTTGGTGGACTGGATATTCGCTATTGTGTGTACAGTGATTTACGGACCCTCCCGGACATTGTGTTGTCCGGTCAGACAGTCAGCTTATTGCGCGAATCATAGCGAGTTCAAGTCTTAGCGGCGTGGGTAAAGATCGTCACGAGCGGGACGTCCCGTATTTTTCCAGTACAGTATAAGTGCGCGGAACCGGGCTTCGCCCTACAGAAACAGTCACAGGCGGAAACGCGGCAGCCCCCTGTAAAGGGTTCAATTTACAGTGTATAAAGAATCTGGAAACTGTCTTCAAGTGTGTTAAATGTTATTCTGGTGACTAAGTTCCTTGGCCACGCGGCCCGAAACCCCCTCTACCGAACCCTGAGAAGCCGGAAAAATAATATCATTTCAGGGGCTAGTCGACCAGGTGACGACAAAGTTGGACTATATATGCTGTCCAGCACGGGCCTCTCCGCCTTTTCAGAAAAGTGCAGAAAGCGAGCGGAAGGATACACGGCTGAACTATTTTCAAGACATGTGACCTGTCAAGTGGTCACTCCTATTACCGTTCCGGTCACTAGACTGCTTCGGATCACGTGACAATAGCCGCACAAGCTTGCCGATGGCTAGGCAACCTTCCATGCTTAGGTGAATGATTGTTCGTCTCCCTTCAGGGGAACAAAATCGGTAGGGAAAGAAGAACTTCACGGTGAACCAAAATAACACCGCAACAAAATGATTATGAATTGACGCCGTCCCCGCTACCTCTGAGTATTTAGACGTGATTTTGTTCAGTTCGTGATCTCAGGGAAGGTTCGGCCTTGTGGCTAGAGGTAGGGGTCAACGCAGTAGGGCCCCCCGAGCTGTTGAGGCCACTCGGGACGCCTGAATAATAACACAAAACTTCTTCAGATAGTTCGTGAATTTAATACAGCACAGCCCAATACATGGTGCTGCCCGTTCTGGCCGTAACGGTTTGCCCGACGCGACTAGTCACACGCGCAGCTCACTTCCTCAGTGGCGGCTCACGATTCTTATGCGCGTGAGGGGCAGACTCGTTTACGTGATGCGAAAGTTACAAAAGACACTCTGACATGGCACACGATATTTTGAAGCACAATACACTACACTAATACCTAGCTCTGGATTAAGTTTGGTGGCGCACTGCCGTACGACGGTGATACATAAGCCCTGACATGACGAATTACACTTAGGCGAACAACTATTCCACTAATACATTACACTTGATAAACTGGGCTAGCAGCACGTAGGCCCGTGTCTCCGGCGACTCTACGTGGTGTCTAGGTGTGTCCCAGGGACTGAATCGTTATTAAGTCTGATAGCACGTGTCGCCTGCTGGCTGCCCCGTGCGGGCCAAAACTAAATAGCCGGTAGGCTAGGTTGGGCGTGAAGCGCCGACGTGAAACCACATAATCTCCCCACAGTACTTACGTATGACGTGGAACACTCATCTTGAGCACTGATTGAATTAAGTTAAGTACCTCATGGTAAATTTAGGCCGACCGCGGAACTGTACAAAAGGTTGAAAAGAAATTACACTATGGAAAACTACATGTCGGTGAATGCAAAGTTTGAAGGTTCCGCGTTGCGCGCAGGCTGCCGGCCTCGTTGAGCTCTCGAAGGACACTAGCGGTGTCGCCGCGCGCGACCCCCCTCCCCCGCTAGCCCTCCCGCGGAAACGTGTGAATTTCGCGGGAAACTGAACCGGCCAGGTTCGGGACAAATCGCACATTGAAACATGATTTTGCAAAGACTTAATTATTAATTAATAAAAAATAATGTTTAATAAAATCCTGTGGAAAAACATAATTATAACAATTTGTTGTAGTGCGGTGGAAGGATATGCTACACCCGGCCGGATCCTTGCGCCGGTGTAGCACTCGTTGTATGGCGTTCGCCTCGTCGCACGAACTGCACTTTGCTGCGCGCACGGGCGCGTTCGGTGCACACGCTTTTGCGAGACGTTGATGAGGCATAGCGGTCTATGCGACAGAGGAGCATTGGCGGTCGGCGTCAGAATGTCCTAAATTTTACAATGCATTGTATTATATTCATACAACGACCTAGGTCGTTGTATTCATACTATGAAAAATTATCATGTGCTCCTTGTATATCCAAATTCCATAAAATTGTTTGTTCTGATTCATTTATACAAACAATGTATAAAATTTCTTTAGCACTCAAATAAGTTTTACCTGCGTTTTTAAAATGAAAATTTATTGCTATAGATATTGCACGAGCGAGCAGCGAATTTCAGGAACTTCGGAATTCCTCGGAAGGGTGTAATAACTACGTGAGTTGTAGGCTTCCCAATAAACACGGCTGAGCCATGTAAAATAAAATGCACATTTTCCAATATAACATAAATAATTTTGTAAATGTTAACTTGCAGTAAGGCAGTGTCTTCTTCGGATATTTGTCAAATGATCTCTCTTCCCGTGTTTTATGTTAACGTTTCTTATAGGTTATGGCTGCAAAGTGTACTTATGCCGATACGAGTTGTGAAGTGCTATTGAGGTTCAGAAAAAAAAAAATTACGTCTTTGGTTTGGTTAAGTGAATAAATCAAAACATTTCCTTCGATGTCGGAAGGTTCAGAAATCAAGTCGGACCACCCGGAGGCAAATGAAATTGCGAATGAAGGTGATATTCACGGAGATCTCGCAACTGTTGACAACAGTCATTCCAAAGCAGACAAACACAAAGGTACAAGTAATTAACTTTACACGTTTTAAATTCAGTAATTATTGTGTAAATTAATATACATTTTAATGTCTTTAAAACGATACCAAGCACGTATTACAGACTGTATTGTTTATCTTGTAATTCCTGGTCAGGGCGGGAGAGTAATAGGATTGAGGGAAAGATACTGAAAGTGAGAAGAGGAAAGGACTAGAAGAGGCTTCAGAAATGTTTTAGAAGGTGGGGGGGGGGGGGGGAACTCCTTGCCACCTGGTGAAAGCCCAATTGCAAGTGTATCAATCGGTCATTTATTTTCAACTATGATGTTAACGTTCCTTGTATCGTTAAGTTTACTGCAGCTATAGTTTACTTACAGCGTGGCTTTTCTGTGAAGTAATAATAAAATTCAGAAAATACATTTTTCTAAAACTAGGGATGTACCTGTATGCACCCTGAAAACAGCGTTTCTAAATTCCTTCTGGTTTATGAGAAATTTCAGTTTATAGGTCACATATAGCCTATGCCGTCGCCATGTGCTTTAATCACGTTACCGATCCTGTGGGACATGATGCTTGCAGTTTTAATTTACTACGTCGAAAGGTAATATTCTTACAGCATGGCTTTTCCGTGATGTAATAATAAAATTCTGAACTTTTTTTTTTTAAATACTAGACACAGTCTTGTATTTAAAAATACATAATAGTGAAAGGAAAACTCTTTATAAGAACTGTGTCAGTGCCTATGACTGGAGCAGATGCCAGTTCCCGATACGTCACAACTGTTTTGTCATCCGTGTCGTCATCTGTGCTGTCATCGTTATGTTGTACAAATCATCTCTAGTTTCAACCTTGAATTCTTTACTGTCATTGTGTTTTCCAGGTTGGTTGTCTTTCTGTACTCACTATTCTTGTTGCAACTTTCTTGTCATAGTCCACTGTGTGTGTTTGTGCTGTAGTTTGTTGGCTACCTTCCTTCCACGAAGTTATCTGGGTATAACATTTGACATCCAGTTGATGTTGGCATATTCTCAATGTGTTTCCTTGACAACCAGCATAAAGCAACAGTTTCTTTGTCTATAAAAGTATTTTAAATCAATCTCCCCCCCCCCCCCATAGCGAGAATCATTCAAATAACTATTTTTTATATTATATGTCTCTGTTTACAAGTATAGCATATTTTACATTTTTCACTTTTAATTGTTCATTAAGTTTGAGTAATTATTTTTATTTTTACCAGGCAATGCTCAATTTTAATGCTAGTAGGCTAATTGGTTACAAAACCCTGTATCTGTAGGTATATAACTAACAATATTGCCTTACTTGGATTCAAAATCAGGGTAAATATTTACTTGGGCGGTATTTCCGAAAAAAAATGTTAAAAATCCGAAAATACCTTTATTTTATGCTCTTCAACATCCTCTTTTCATTAAAAGTGGCGGAGGTAAGAAATTCCAAATACTTTAGGAGATATCGAATTTTTAAATTTCATCATATGTAGTTGAGCGGCATTTGCGAAAATAAATGTTAAAAATCTGAAAATACCTTTATCATATGCTCTTCAACTTCCTCTTTTCATTAAAAGCGGCGGAGATAAGAAATTCCAAATACTTTAGGAGATATCGAATTTTTTAATTTTGCAATACAAGACCTGTGGAACCATTCGAGCGGCGCCATTTTTGTTATTTTGCCGTGTGTTCGTGAATACGTGAATCGTGAATGCGTAATTAATAAAATGGTTGATTAGGTCAGGTCAGTTACATTATTAATACTTTCAAACTAAGCCGACATTAAAAATTATTTTGTGAATTAATTTTAATGGCTGTTTAGTTTTAAAATATTTATAATGTAACTGACCTGACCAAACAAACCCGGACAGAGGGTGTACAGTAACAACTCACGTAAATTTTTTTGTTACTTATTACTTGCACAACAATATCAAAATAACAAATAAGACTTTAAAATTAGAAACGTTTAACACTCACCTAAGTTGGAGGCGGTAATTAAACAACGTTTTAAACAATAATTGAACTAAATAATCACGTATTAGTTCATTTGAATTCTGGCCTATCACGAACAATCACGTGACATCATTATCCAATAAAAAAATAGATACTCGTACGTAAACAAGAAACAATGGTGCACGCACGCCACAGGAATGCGCTGGTTTTGTGCTGAAATTTAAAAATTCGATATCTCCTAAAGTATTTGGAATTTCTAATCTCCGCCGCTTTTAATGAAAAGAGGAATTTGAAGAGCATATAATAAAGATATTTTCGGATTTTTAACATTTTTTTTTCGCAAATACCGCTCAACTACATATGAAGAAATTTAAAAATTCGATATCTCCTAAAGTATTTGGAATTTCTAATCTCCGCCGATTTTAATGAAAAGAGGAAGTTGAAGAGCATAAAATAAAGGTATTTTCGGATTATTAACATTTTTTTTCGGAAATACCGCCCAAGTAAATATTTACCAAACTCAGAACTCCTAGCTCAGAAGTTATCGGCACTTCAACCTACGCTACATGTTGTAGTAAACATTATTGTTGAAACGTAGTACTTAATCAAACACCAATGACTCATCAGCTTTTAGTTTTTACCAACATTATTGATTATCTTTTGTACAATATTGTCTGCCCATATTTTAACATTATGGAACTAAGAATTTATAGAACAATAAATATGATGTGGAAAAAAAAACTGTTAAAGGTAGCCTGGTTTTTTTTCCCTGTCATGCGATACTAAAAGGAAAAAGTCCTGCATTTGAGTTACGGTAAACTTTTCTTTTTTTTGCTCCTTACAGATAGCCAGTGGCAGATTTTTTTTTTTACTGTGCTGTAACTTGCATTCCTTAGATTCAATTCCGCCATATCAACAATCTCGCTTCCACAGTCATGCCAACTGTAGGAACAAATAACTTCGCCACGGTCACTGTGGAGTTCTAAGTTCATGAACGTACCTATCCATGTCATTAAAATTTTTTTTGATATTTAGTAAATCACAAAGTTAAAAGATACCTACAAAACATTTTCCACTTGTATCCAACAATATTGATTTTGATCTGCTTCTCCGAAACCTCCCGATGCTGTTTGCCCATTGATTATAAAGCTGTGATATGATATTAAGTTAAGATTTTCCTGTTAATGATCTCACTATGTGTTAAGTTTATCGACCCAAAATTTCTAAGCTGTCTTGTATCACCATATTTTGAAACAGGTCCAGTGCAAACAGCAGGATCTGTTTTCTGTCGTATTGCAAAGAGAGAGTTAGCCAATGGACACTGCACTTCGCCCTGCTGAGCTCTCTCGACTGAAGGACAGGCAGTATCAGCGGGCAGATTGCTCTGTGGTTCACTGGTGTTTTGTAATCGACCGATAACAATCATTCTGACTTATTCTGAGTCGCAAGTTTTCAGAGGGCTCCTGTAGTTGTGCATGCTTCACGTAGTAACAACAGCGACAAACTGATAACGCACTTGATTATGAGTGAACTATTATTTGGGAGGTAATGTTACTCTACGTACTACAGTGATACAACCCAACCAGTATTGCTTTTTCCATATGTAAAATACCGGTACACATAGTATTTGGTGCTTCAACACTTACTTTCCACAGTTAGGTTATTTATTCACTGAATTAAGATATTTGGAGGTTAAACTTGTGTTTGGTAATGAACCTTTATGTGTGTGTGTGTTTCAGTGGACATTTTACTGAAAGCAACGGGAAATGCACCGATCATGAAAAAGAAGAAATGGAGCGTGGACTCGGATAAGCGGATTGGCTGGATTATTGAGTTTGTGAGGAAGTACTTGAAGCTGGACCCAGCGGAGAGTCTGGTGGGTAGCTGGTTGCCGATGTGTGACGCGCTTCAACCTTCAAGTGGTGGTGTCGCCTCTTTGAAGGGACTCTGTTGGTTATTTTCAAATTATTTTGCTATAATTTAACTATTGAGATTTTTATCAAATTTTATGCTGTGACAGACATAAAAAATATACAGTACACTCCCGATTATCCGCGAAATTAAGTGGCAGGGCCACCGCGGATAGTGAAAATTGCGGATAATCCGCAAAAGAGCTGAAAATGGGAAACAAAAAAGGGAACATTAATTTAAACTTAAAAATCTAAAAATTTATGTACAGTAAAAGTTACAATTAACAGTAACATTTTTTAAATGATGCTAAAATTTTTGTATTTTACTGAATAATTAAAATACAATACATTTCAGTAATGTAAACATAAAAGTGCTCAACCATACGACTAGAAACAAAGCGCGACAGAGACAAAAATAGCAACGCACGCCAGCCTACTGCGTGAGTTCCGAGAAGGCCTGTGGCGTTTTACTGTATACTGCACGCAATTCACTAGTCAGTAGAGTTCAAATTTGCTCACTTGTAATAAAATACAGATGTACATATGTGCTGTATTTTTTCGTAGCATGCGCGGATCATCCGCCAACGGATAATAGGGAGCTTACTGTATGTTATACTTAACATACTAATATATACTAAACATACTTAATGTAGTGAAGTATCTTTTAAACTTTCTTAATAGCCAAATACTTACTAACAGGTTATGGTTTGGAACAACGGGAGAAAATAACTTGGCTTACTACACGGGAGCAACAATGGCTGTCGTAACTATTACCTCAGTTCATGAACGTTTACATTTGTAAGTGCCTTAAACCAGAATACATGCCATGTCAAGCCGTGAATGGCATTACAGAAGCTGTGCTGCTGTTTGAGAAACCAAGATGGCGGGGTGTAATCTCCCGTAATGTGACCAATGCAAATACTGCAGTTCAGTTCATGGCCACTGGTGTATCTGAGGCGGGAGTCACACAGACAGCATAGTCGCTGCATGTTGCAACGCTGCCCCAAAGCTCCACTAGCATACTTTATAGTGAACGTCTACCCTTGCAAGGAGAAAAGTAAACTAATTATAACTTTAATGAGTACCAGCACAACATCCACTGTAAATCTCGACCAAATATTTATTTTCAAACTACATATGAATTCAACAATTGATGAAATGAAATTATCAGAGTAATAATTACACTTCAGATCAAAAGAAGACACAGAACTTGTAACACGTAACTCATCTCTTGAGCTCCGCAGAGCTATTTTCCATATATACACTATATAAATACTACTATGGAGTTGGTGATGATAAAATTCAAATTTCAATCATATCTTAGCATGCCAGCTCATGACTTACAAGTTTGATTTTTATGCACATTTTAAGTTTACCACTTATTATTGAACATTTTTGAATCAAGTTAACCTTGGACAAGTGATCTAGAAAATTGGATTGCAATTTGTTATGCTTGTTTCCAGCTAAACCCTGCGTGTAACTTTATGTTTTCCTTGTGTGTGTACGGAGCAAACGTAAAGTACTTTAGTAGGTATGTATTATCATGGCAGTATGATAATTTTGGTGATTGCCATCTTCGTTTTTAATTCTAAATAAACACATTGGTGTATGGCCACCAGAAGTGCAAATTCACACGTAAGAGGGATAGGTAATTTTTAGGGTACTCTAATATTTGAATCACTTGTAATCATGCATTAAAAGTAGACTTTTACTAGTGACTGTCCATGTCTTCAATGGAATCTAAGAATGAATCAATGGCTTTATTATAGCAAAAAAATATGATTAATAATCCTATTGGAAATGTCTATACATAATGTCACCATTTTAATGCTAACACCGGAGCCAACCTCGGCGTATAGAGTTTGGAGTTGCAAATTATGAGTTGTGAAAGTATGCGAAAGCAGGTAAAAGAATGCAAAAGTTTGAGAAAGTATTGTAAAAATTTACAAAAGTAAGTGAATGTTTATGAAATCATACGCTGTTGCTGCTATCATTGACCCCGATTCATCGTGGAATCACTTACCGTCTATCTCTCTCTCTCTCTCTCTCTCTCTCTCTCTTCCTCTCCAAGGCAGTCAGAAAGTAACACAAAGTTCAATAATAATAAGTTTAATTATTTCTTCCTTTTTTATTTTACACTTTACTATAACTGACTAAATTAAACAGGAAAATTTAACACTCTTAAAAGTTAACGTGTGTGAGAGTGCATCTAGTCCCTTTAATCTACGTATGGTATTATGACTAATGTACACATTTAAAAAATTGTAACAATTGACAGGCAAATAAACAAAAAAAAAAAACATTAAATTTTACATTAGTTTTTTATAAATTTTTAAGAAAAAAAGCATTTAATTTAAATACAAGATAAAGTATAACATTGTTTATGAAAAAAATGTTTATGTAAAAAAGTCAAAAATTATTATATTAAAGGAAAACCTACATCAGTATATTACTCATTTCTTAAATATTAAAGAAAAGTTCATTAGTTAAATTATTCAGCCAAAGTTTGATATATATTTTATTAAAAAATAAATTTTTGTTTTTAAGTTTTCAGGAAAAATAACTATTTTTGGAAGCAAAAATGCTAAATATCTGTATGAAATTGTTTTATGAATAGTGGAATAGGTAAATTTATGTTCTGTCTATGCCATGTGTAGTTCATAAAACCGTACAATATTCTCATGAGAAAGGAAAACTAAGAGTAAAGCAGGAAGTGGATTAAACAAGATATATATTAACATACCATGGACCTACCATATAGTAATGGAGCCTTGCTATAGAATTGCTTTGTGTAAAATTTTTCTTTTATAAGTACAGTACTCAATTAATTTTATTTAATTATTGCACTACGCGATGCAAGTTAAAACATTTTATTTATTGTAGAACATGGAATTATAATTCTTTATTTTTTAACTTTTCTATTTGTTAGACCAATTTTCTGTGTTCTAAGTAATGCTCAAATTTTAATGGAACGGTAATAATTACGGTTATATTTTTATGGTCATTACTGTCTGTTGCTTGATGAAGTGTGTGCATGATTGCTTGTTTGCAGTTCCTGTACGTGAATCAGGCCTTTGCCCCCGCCCCAGACCAGGTGGTGAGGAACCTGTACGACTGCTACGGCACGGACGGCAAGCTGGTGCTCCACTACTGCAAGAGCCAGGCGTGGGGTTGAAGTGTCGTTACCAGCGGTCATCCCTCGCTAGACTGGCCGGTGGGGAACTGTGCGACTGATGTGGAACCGACGGCAAGTTGGTGATCCAGTACTGCAAGAGTCAGGCGTGGGGTTCGAAGCACGTCGTTACCAGCGGTCGTCCCTCGTTTGATCAATCTCATCATTCGTTACAGTTCCACTCCCTCAAGCGAAACTGTTGATGTGGTATGCATTGAAACAAACCTTCGTCTGGGCTGTTCCAGACTTTAGAGTTGTGTGGAGAGTCAGTAACGCTTGCTCTCTTGGCACATGCTACAGTCATTACAAGTGGTCGTCGGAGCTACGGTGCGGTGACGTCCAGACCATTGGTGCGCTCACCAAGGTCTTCCAGGTCTTTCCTGGCACATTTGGTCTCTTCCACCGCTCTCTCGTCAGTTGTCGCTAAATGACCGCTGTCATGTCAGTTGTCACTCTACCACCGCTGTCTTTTCTCTTGGCTCAACCACTGCTGTCTCATTAGTTGTCTTTACCACTCTGTCTAATCAAATGGGTCCACCACTGCTGTCTCGGCATGCGAGTCAGCCTTGAAGTGACCCTTGCCTTTATCTCTTACTATTTGTAAATAGTCTTGACCTCCGCTCAGCCTATTATTTCTTGCTAAATGCTGTAAATATGATATATTTGTCGTATTTATTTAAGTGTTAATGTTTTGGCTGCTATTTGCTTGTTTGGAAGAGGCTTGTACATCTACATAGCTTATGTTTTATTTCCAAGTGCACTTTTTTTTCCTGGTAATGTAACCTAAATAATGAAAATGTAATAGTATGCTTACAAGTAATTGGTATCTTTTCTTTTTGTTAGTAATGACTGGAATGACAAAACAGCTGTTGTCTGAGGTTTAAAAACAGGAAATCAAATTGTATGATTTTTTTTCATAATGTTTACATTCTGAGGAAAAATGAATTTTTTTGGTAACACTGGAAATTTCATTTTTGTCATTTTGCACTTAAAATTAACATCTCTATACCTAACCATTACTAATCATTGTGTTTTTTATGTAAATTTTAGTATCACATATGTTAAAAAATTAAATCTTTGTAAAAAATTGAAAAAGGTGTGATCTATTAGTGAGCTATCCATATAAATTTCATTAAATATAAACTAAAATTTATTGATTTGTAACAAATTAATAAATGTGAATGTTTAATAGAGAATCATGTAATTTCAAACTCAATTTTAAACATTTTTCTTTTAGTCATGGGAATTAATAATAATTAAATTTTATTATAAGAGTTGCTATACAGACTGCTTGTGTTTAATTACTAACTTTTTACATGTGTGAATTATTTTTTTAATGTTTATAATATTAAGAAATAAATAAAAAGTAAATGTGATTTGTACTGTTTATCTCTTATGTTTGGAGGTTTGTACTAGAGGTGGGTCGAAAAGTATCAACCTAATACTTTGGCACTGATACACGCCTGTATCAGGAACGGCAAACGAGTACACTTGAAAAGTATCAAGTACTTTAGTATCAGTTCAGAATTCGCCTGGAACAACACCACGGCCAATGTGCGCAGAACCCGATCGCAGATGACGGTCACTTGGGCGGAGCTTGTGAAAGGGGAGGGAGCAGGAACGACGAATAAGGGATAAAGAAGGGAAATAATGTAGGGGAGAAAGCGCAGGGGAAGACGTTGAAGGAGAGGCGCAAAGCGAAATTGTTACGAGTCGTTTGGTTATTGTCCCACATCAAAGTACGCTCAGTGCGCAGTGCGTGCACAGTCTCGTTCAATAATAAAACTAATGAAATTTTAATATTAAAAAGTACATTAATACAAGATATAATATTTATATTTGTGCACCTAACAGCTATGAAAATGCAAATAAATTCTCAGTTGACACTAATAACAGATGTAATCAACATATGGACTTTTTTTTTTTTGAAAACAATTAGTAACTAGTGTTTTCATACATTAAAAGATTACGATTTTATCAAAAATTAAAAAAAAACAGATACGTACATTAGTGAGCATACTATATCAATGTTTACGTTTCAAATGTTTCTTCAGATTAGTCGATGATGATTTATAACTCAGTTTTTGTTCACACAAATTACAATTAGCAAACTCGTTATTTTCCGTAAAAATATTCCACACAAATGAAGTCTTTTTCCTGCACTTATCCATTCTTTATTTTACTATGAAGATACTAACTACAAAGCATGACAGCCCGCAACAATGTACATGGTGGTAATTAATACACGGCCAGGACGAACTGCAGTGAATGTTGAACTGATTGATACTGGCTGTATCAGGCGGGCATGAGAGTAACAGAGGTAGAGAATTATCGGGCGTGATGAATAATGTATCAGAGACACCGATAACTTTTTACGCTGGTGATGACGGCACGGAGGATGTGTACCCTGTAACGAGAATGCTGATACCTCGTTGCTTCCTGGGACCGCTACTTATCTGATACAAAAGTATCAGACTTGTAACTAGGTACATTACTGTATCAGTATCAGGTTGGAACAGATACCGAAAATTGCTGTAACAACCCACCTCTAGTTTGTACTCTAATATAAATTCACATAAAAGGTGTAATGCAGTTTACCCAGTAGCTTTTGGGCTGCAATCATACCAGACTAAGTTACGTAAAAAAATTACTTCTTCATTGTTTGAATTAATTTAATTTTTGGATCAGATTTTCATAGTTATATTTATATCTGAATAATTTCATTTATTTTTGTATTCATGGATAATAAATGTGATTATAATAATTAAAGCCTTTTGTTCAGAGTGAATTTCTTTAATTTGATTATTTATTCAGACTAAGGAATGAGTTCATCAATTGAATCAGGAATTTGCAAAAGGTACCCACTTTTTGAGCAAATTCATGTTATACGAGATTCCGAATCTCCAAAGTGTTCTCTTTGCTGTTAGCAGGAAAAGGAACCAAGTCCTGTATAAGAAATACGATAAACGGACTAGTAAATATATGTGGAACTTGCAAAAGGTACCAAGTCCTGGACTTGGTACCTTTTGTTGAAGATATCAATCTCTGAAATTGGTATCTTTTGTTAATGAACATGGGCAGGGCATTATAATAATGTTCATTCATCAAGGTGGTGTTAAAGTATTTGAACAGCTACAGGGGTTGGTTTATCATACCTTTCATCTCCAGCTCCCAGGACAGTTGAGACACATTGTAATGCCTACAAACAAAGCTTACAGAAATAGAACTGTACCAATTAAAAAAACAAAACTTGAAGACATTCACAAGTGTTTGCGGTACATTGCAGTTCATGATGAAGCGCTCACATTCTACGACAATATACTACATTGGCCTGCCACAGACTAACAGACATGCCCATGTATGCCACAAGTGCACTATTTTGTTTATGACTTGCATTATTGTTTTTGAAGGATCTGTTTTCATGTTGTTTGTAGTTATCTCAATAGCATGTACTAAGGTTCCACTAATCT
This sequence comes from Bacillus rossius redtenbacheri, assembly GCF_032445375.1. NCBI lineage: Eukaryota > Metazoa > Arthropoda > Insecta > Phasmatodea > Bacillidae > Bacillus > Bacillus rossius. The sequence goes on along the minus strand of NC_086336.1, from coordinate 3,596,255 downwards.
ATACCAATGACACTATGCATTCTCAGATGTGTAAATTTAATACTTAACATTTCTTTATGGGTAAATGGTATCAGGTGGTTTTGTTGTAAAATATGTTTTTGTGTATCATATTATTAATTTTTGCATTATAATATACCAACACTGTACTATTATCGAACCAAAACATTATGTTCTATGTGCCATTGTTTGAATGAATGATACTTCATTTGCAAAAAGTACCAAGTCCACTAACTTTATTGATTTTTAATATATTTCAGACAAAAGTGTATATGTATATGTGAATTACATTTAAAATCATCACACACCCACTATACTTTCAATTGATCCATTACTGATAACCTGTTTCATTACCAGGTCGACAATAATATGTTTTCTGTTGTTTCCCAACAATCTACTTACTTGGACTTGGTACCTTTTGCAAATTCCTGATTCAATTAGATAAATGTGTTGGCAAGTTTTTGACTTCACAAATCACTAAGCGGTGGCCTGCAGATAGTTCGCCCGTGTTGTGTATAATGACACAAAGAATGACGTTTGCTTAGATTAATGTGATACCATTGGCTAAGCATCACATTAAGCTGCAGGAATACTTGATTATGATTAGCAAAAAATTATGTTATGGAAACTACATTTTCAAAGCAGCAGCTTAAATCCTACATTCACCTTACTTGTGACTTTCACATCCAAGCATTTCTTCTCTCGTTAACTTGCAGGTGCTTCTCTTGCCGCATGTGCTGGACGCCGGCCCCGGCTCGCTGTTGGCTTGTGTGTGTGTGTGTGTGTGTAGGCGGGGGGGGGGGCCTCCACTGCTGCACGTTCTTGCATGTGTCACACGGACTGTCATGTTCTATCAGTGCGTTGTCATTGTCTTGGTTTCAATTGACTGATTTTGTTGACAACATTGTCCCACGACCAAATTTTGTGTACGGCAAAAACTTCTTCGAAACCTGAAATATTTAGATAAAAATTTCCACTTACCGAAAGTAAATCTTTACACTATGTGCTTTGAGCATTCAATGACCAGAAATGGAGTCGTACTCGACTCATTTAAAGCTGGTTGAAGAGTTTCATTATTATCGATGGACATTGTGGATCCAGAGGGAGACAGTGGCACCACCCTGCCTTTCCTGACTAGCCTCGCTCGCTCCAAGCGTGCCTTGGAAGCCTTGATTTCTCAAGCCCTAACGAGGTTTCTTGCGTAGTTGTTGCACACCTTGTATGTGTAACATTTGAAACAGGGATAACGTTTAAGGTAAATATGCTTGTGTAAATGCATGTAATGGATTTTTTTGTTAGCTTCTCTGCTTGCACAACTATATACATATTAATTTATGCACACATAATTGTCCATGTGCGAATTGTGTGTGAATGTGATTGTGCTTAATAACATGGATTCTCATGTACCTTATGACAGAATTAGTACCCTTAAAGTTATACTTGAATTTCTATAAATGCTGACAGAGCTATGGAAATTGCTTCTGTTAAACGATTTTCCTTTAACATGTTGTATTTCGTAGCAGGTAGCTTACGTGTTTGTTAATATGCTAATATTGTGTAATTTTTTGTAATTAAGGTTTTAATGCTGTAGTAAATGGTGAAGTTAAATCTGTCACCTACTCTTTCTTTGTTCTGCTTCAGTTTGACAGGCCAAATGACATGGTTGGTTGGTAATTCAGCTAACCTTTTCACATTTCAGGTCTTTATAATTATGGGTCTTGTATCTCCTACCATGGAATACAAACCCGCAACTGCTAACCTAGTTGCAAATATACATTCAATATTGGGTATGAAATGAAGATGAATAAAATGGGTCAAGACTTAAGAACCTCATTTATTCTAATTTGAATCTACGCTGGATTCTATAACAATTTTAATGCAAACCCTGAAAACATTAGCTTCAGAACTCAAGTTGTTCACTAGAGCCTTTCTACAAGCTTCCCGATCAACAACTGGTACAAATATGTTTTACTCTAAAGCCTGATTCGTATATTGCTCAAAGGGAGTGGCGTAGCCAGGATTTGTGTATGGAGGGTGTTAAGAAGCATGCAACCCCCCCCCTCCCCCCGTATTAAAGCGGGGGGTCCGGGGGTCCTCCCCTGGGAAAATTTGGATTTTAAGGTGTAAAATAGTGCTATTTTAGCGGTTTTCGGTACTTAAATTTAAATATTGTAATGGTAAAAATTTTATTAATTTTAATATGAAATTTGTTTGAGTGAAGAATAAGAAATTAATTAAAGATTTGGTGCTAAGGAAGGGGGATGGGGTTTGAACCCCTAACCCCCCCCCCCCTCCACGGCTAAGCCCCTGCTCAAAGGTGTAGCATTGCTCAACACAAATAACTTCCCTCGGAGCTGTTTGGGCAGAAACCCCCAGTTTATTCACGAGCACAGAACAGGCGTGGTGACGACACAGCTAATTTGGAGCGGGCAGGAACCCCACCGGCGCTGCGGGAGAGAGCGGAGGAGGCAGTGTCAGATGGAGGCGTACACGATGCGCAGGGTGTTGGTGAAGCCCGAGCCGGCTCGCCAGCCCGTCATCAGCACCATGGCGTCGCCCGGGCGCACGAAGCCCGTCTGCTTGCCGTAGGATACGCCGTACTGCACGCGCGAGTCCACGTCCTGCAGCCAGTCGTCCAGCGGCGGCGCTGCAACAGCCCCGTGCCTGCCTCGCGACCTCTGACCTCGCGACCTCAACAGTGCCGGGAAGAACATCCCAGCATCATCCCAGCATCTGCATGGAGTCATTTTGGGAAAACGCGAAACAGTTAAACCAGAATCGCAGGACTGTGATTCGAACCCGCGATGCAAGTCTTAGTGAGAAGTACATGTATTGGTTCCTCCTGGCCCCGGGTTTCTCGCGAGGAGCTGGGTTGGGTTCAAGGAGCTGCCGTCATCTTGGATTTGGACGTCACGGCGGCCATCTCTTGGATAACCTTGATATTTTACCTTGACCTCGATGGCCATCTTCATGACCTTGACCCCAGCTGCCATTTAGATTTCGGCCATTTTGCTTTCAATACTTTAAGAATTTTTCTCATATATTTAGGTTAATAATTACATATATTAAAACTGGTGGGAAATATAACACCAGTGGCTTGTTGAAGGCTAGTAGATTATTAAGAATTTAAGTCTCGTTAAGGATTTTTTTGCCATATTTTATTAAGTAACTTTAGGTTTGAAGTCGAAGTGCCCCACTGCCAAATATTCCAATTTTTTTTCGTTATAGTGACATTTCATTACCATTGAGTGTCCCACTCGTTAATGTTGCAATTTTAGTTACAGTAGAACATTCCGATTTTTTAAATTATGTTATGCCAGCCATTTTGTTTTTTAGAACTTTACAAATTCTTGTCGGTCATCTTGGTTGCCATATTAAATTTCTATAATTATGAACCTAGAAATTAGTTGGCCTGAGATTCCTGTCCTCAGTTCGATCATTGGTCGAAGCAAAAAAGTTAATTTAAGCCTAAAGTTACTTCATTAATAAAATATGGTAAAATAACCTTAATGAGACATATTCTTAATCTACTAGCCTCCAATAAGCCGCTGATGTTATAGGTATTTCCCACCAGTATGAATATCTGTAAATATTATTCTAAATATATGAGAAAAATTCTAAAAGTATTGAAAAAATATTTTGATTGATTCGATAGATTTCAGTCATTGTTTTGAATCCTGGTTTGTGCTATGAGTAATTAATGCTTAAAGTAATTTTATTATTTAAATTCTTTTTTCCCAATACCTTTAATTGAATAATAGGTACTATAAAATAAGGGTCTCAGCGCCAGGTTCAAGGTTTTGCATTGTGAATGGGGTCAATTATCAATGTCGCGGTGGCCATCTTGAATGAACTTGAAATTTCATCCTCGACCTGGACCCCACCTTGGCACGGTATCGCCCACTCCCTCAGCTGGTGAGGCAGCTGTGAGAGGGCGGAGGGCCACTCACAGATGTAGAGCAGTGCCAGGACGGAGCGGTAGAGCTGCTATGCAGGATGAGTGCAAGACTGCAGCTGGTAAGGCAGCTGTGAGAGGGCGGAGGGGCACTCACAGATGTAGAGCAGCACCAGGACGGAGCGGTAGAGCTGCTATGCAGAATGAGTGCAAGACTGCAGCTAGTGAAGCAGCTGTGTGAGGACGGCTACTCACAGATGTAGAGCAGCGCCAGGACGGAGCGGTAGAGCTGTAGCTGGCGAGCCACGCGGGCGAAGCGCGTGACGGCGACCACGGGGCAGGGCGGGCGGTAGCGGGACAGCAGCTGCGCCGACCGGCCGGACGTGGTGGTGCAGATGATGGCGGTGGCATCGCACATCACGGCTGCCTGCACCGCCGCGATGGCCAGCGAGTGAGTGGGCTCCAGCGGCGGGACCACCTGCGCAGAGCAGCCCGCGCTCGGCCATCAACCTCCGTGCGCGCTGCCGTATCCAGCTCGAGTATTACAACATGTTCTTCAAAGGATAGACCCTTTTAATCAATATATTATATTGAGGTTTATTTTTTGCTTTACATATTTTTATGGGCAAGATAATAAATACTAAATACACAGTCGCTAAGCATTTAATTTTAAGAATACAGTGCACCAAATGCTTTGACCATTGCACACGTTTCGAACTGTGTTACTCACAATAAGCAAGTTCTGTACTGTGCACGAGTTGCAGTCCGAGTCGTTAAAAAAAATTACAAAGATTAATTTATATGCATTATCAATAAATTATATTATTAACATTGTAAAATTTATCCAAAGTTCAATAGTATGTATTAACATAATCAGTAACAAATATGAAATATTTTTATTTATTATACAATTTAATAAAAAAATTTAATGTTTTGGTAAAACAGTATAAGTTTGTGTGTCTCGGAGAAAATACTAGGTAATTAAATTTACATTATGTTTACTCATATTCCTGAAATAATAAATACGAATATAAAGATCTACATAACATCAAAAACAACCTGTACTTTGGTGGTTCGTCCAGTATAGCCTATTCACTGTGGACTGGTCACACATGGAGTGAGTGTAAGTACTCACCATGTCGTTGAAGTCGCCGAACACCTGGCGGTGATAGACAGCACGCTCCGTCTGGCGGCAGATGGCGGCCATGGTGCGCACGCACTCCAGCGGGTACAAGCCCTTGGCCATCAGCTTGGCTAGTCACACCTGGAGTGAGTGTAAGTACTCACCATGCCGTTGAAGTCGCCGAACACCTGGCGATGGTAGACGGCACACTCCGTCTCCCGGCAGATGGTGACCATGGTGCACACGCACTCCACTGGTACAAGCCCTTGGCCGTCAGCTTGGCTAGTCACACCTGGAGTGAGTGTAGGTACTCATTATGCTGATGAGGTCGCCGAACACCTGGCGGTGGTAGACAGCGCGCTCCATCTTACGGCAGATGGCGGTCATGGTGCGCACGCACTCCAGCTGGTACAAGCCCTTGGCCATCAGCTTGGATAGTCACACCTGGAGTGAGTGTACTCACCATGCTGATGAGGTCGCCGAACACCTGGCGGTGGTAGACGGCGCGCTCCGTCTTACGGCAGATGGAGGTCATGGTGCGCAGGCGCTCCAGGGGGTACAAGCCCTTGGCCGTCAGCTTGGATAGTCACACCTGGAGTGAGTGTACTCACCATGCTGATGAGGTCGCCGAACACCTGGCGGTGGTAGACGGCACACTCCGTCTCGCGGCAGATGGCGGCCATGGTGCGCAGGCGCTCCAGGGGGTACAAGCCCTTGGCCATCAGCTTGGATAGTCACACCTGGAGTGAGTGTACTCACCATGCTGATGAGGTCGCCGAACACCTGGCGGTGGTAGACGGCGCGCTCCGTCTTACGGCAGATGGAGGTCATGGTGCGCAGGCGCTCCAGGGGGTACAAGCCCTTGGCCATCAGCTTGGATAGTCACACCTGGAGTGAGTTTACTCACCATGCTGATGAGGTCGCCGAACACCTGGCGGTGGTAGACGGCACGCTCCGTCTCGCGGCAGATGGCGGCCATGGTGCGCAGGCGCTCCAGGGGGTACAAGCCCTTGGCCGTCAGCTTGGCTAGTCACACCTGGAGTGAGTGTAGGTACTCACCATGCCGATGAGGTCGCCGAACACCTGGCGGTGGTAGACGGCATGCTCCGTCTGGCAGCAGATGGTGGCCATGGTGCGCAGGCGCTCCAGGGGGTACAAGCCCTTGGCCATCAGCTTGGATAGTCACACCTGGAGTGAGTGTACTCACCATGCTGATGAGGTCGCCAAACACCTGGCTGTTGTAGACGGCGCGCTTCGTCTTACGGCAGATGGCGGCCATGGTGCGCAGGCGCTCCAGGGGGTACAAGCCCTTGGCCATCAGCTTGGATAGTCACACCTGGAGTGAGTGTACTCACCATGCTGATGAGGTCGCCGAACACCTGGCTGTTGTAGACGGCGCGCTTCGTCTTACGGCAGATGTCGGCCATGGTGCGCAGGCGCTCCAGGGGGTACAAGCCCTTGGCCATCAGCTTGGATAGTCACACCTGGAGTGAGTGTACTCACCATGCTGATGAGGTCGCCAAACACCTGGCTGTTGTAGACGGCGCGCTTCGTCTTACGGCAGATGGCGGCCATGGTGCGCAGGCGCTCCAGGGGGTACAAGCCCTTGGCCATCAGCTTGGATAGTCACACCTGGAGTGAGTGTACTCACCATGCTGATGAGGTCGCCGAACACCTGGCGGTGGTAGACGGCACGCTCCGTCTCGCGGCAGATGGCGGCCATGGTGCGCACGCACTCCAGTGGGTACATGCCCTTGGCCGATTCGGCCGACAGCATGACGAGGTCTGCACCGCTCAGCACGGCTCCGGCCACGTCCATTATCTCCGCACGCGTGGGGCGAGGCTTGTACACCATGGACTCCAGCATGTTCGTCGCACAGATTACCGGCTTACCCACCTGCACACGCATATACACACACACACAGTGCGCTTATGGCTCACATGACAGAGGGCTCGCTCAAACACAGAGATTTAATATACAAAAAACATTGAATAGCTACCCTACCTTCTAAATATAAATAAACCTAATAAATTAAAATTGCCAAAGAATACTGAAATCTGATATTTACCAAAAGGAATTTTACAATAGGCAGAATAAAGTCTTGTACTCATGTAGCCTCTTAGTCTCGTAGCCTTGGGGTTTTTGTAGTTTTCTCGACTTGTAGCTTCATATTCTTGTAGTCCTGTAGCCTCATAGTCTCATAGTCTTTGTTGCCATGCATCCGCGTAGCCTTCTTTATACAGGCCAAGTGAATCGGAACTGTGTCACACTCTTTTTACGATCCTCGGCGAACATTTTAAAAGGCCCTTGTCTAATGTCAGGAGTTTAGACCAGGCAACTCCGTACCAATCCTTCTAATTGACTGTAGATCGTTAATTCTGTACTCAGAACATTATTGTTCTTGCAGCCTTGTAGACTCATAGACTTGTAGCTTCGTAGCCAATAAACCAATAGCCCCGTAGTCTCGAAAATTCGTAGCATTGTAGTCTCGTAGCTAGTTAGCCCCTCGTAGACTCATTGTCTCATAGTTCTGCTTCTTAATATTATTGTTGTTTAATAGCCTCGTACGCTTGTAGTCTTGTAGCATCGTAGCCAAGTCGCGTTGTAGACAAATGTTGATGGAGCAGTTAGGCCTAAGATAGGGAACCAATGACTTTTGGAGCCGATGACTTTTGGAACCAAGGAAATTTGGAGCCAAAGACTTTTGGAGCTGATGAATTTTGAAGCCAATGAATTTTCAAATTTGTTGTGTCTTATTATTCATGACATTGTCTTTTTTTGTGGCACATGATCTGATTTGACTCTTGTATATGAACTACAATAATTTTCTGGGTGAAAATGTTACTATGGTAGTCTATTGTTCTAGACTCATTCCGTTTTTCGTTCTCTGGAACCATTCCAACAAGCAAAATTGGGACCACAACCAGAGAAAAGCCCAGTGACTAAGATCTCTGCCTTTTAACTCTAACGTGTTCATCGTCCCTTGGTTCACTCACAACACTCCGCAATTTATTATATAAAATAAAATTTTAAAAAATTAGCGACACTTACGTGTTGATCACGAACCTAAAATGGTGACCGACAGCAGACGAAAAGATGGCCACCAACTGCAGACGAAATAGTCTCTTCGTAACCCTCTCCCCTTCAAGTTATTTCAGTATCCACATGGCCATATGCAGGGCCATCGAAAGTAACCAAAGTCCCAGGGGTAAATAATGTTGTAAGGCCATCTTCCTATTATTACTGTAGGCTACAACTTTACAAAGCCCATGAATAAAATAAAATTCAAAGACTCTATATTTTACTTTGGCCAGGAATGTAAATGGGATCTGTGCATATCGCATAACTTGTAATATTAACAATATACATGTAACTTTTGCCCTAAGTTTATCTTAGGATATAGATTTTAAAAAAATTGAATACAACCAGGGTCTCCTTGGTATCTGGGCCCTGGATATTTTGCCCAACTGCTCTTCCCTTTCAATGGCCTTGCCAATACGGCACTTGTTTAACCACATACTGTTTACCAGGTCAACACCCTGATCAATACCTGCCTCCTGTATTTTCTGATGGATTTACGGCTCTGCTCCTCCTACTTTCTAACACCTCGATGTCAACCTGACAGCCCAATAAAATAACTCACAAACAAGTGAGTGAGGGGTATAGCCCGATTTTTGTGTTTTGCGCTGTGGAACATCTTTGGTTTAGGGTTTCCCAAAAGAACTGTTAAAATAAATTGAAAATAATAAAAATAAAAATGTGCTTCCATTTACAAATCGTTCTCCAGCCTGAACACGTAGGTTCAGATTTTTACCTCTAAAGTTTTTGATGATAAATATATAAATTATACCTATGCATTAATATCTAAATATGAAAAACAGTTGCATTCGGTCTCGAACATGCGAAGTCCTATGTTTAAATAATAACATTAGTACTGCACGAACAGCCAGGATTATTAATGTACCCATAGTGAAGTGCATATTCATAACAAAATAACAAAGTCCAATTGTATCACTCAAGATTTAATAGAGCTGAGTTATACTTTCTGTTGTACAACTTGTACTTGACGACACTGACATGGTAGGTGATGTGTAGGAACAAGGCTCACCACTCATTAGGTTGCACTTGGAAACGATGCTGTGGTAGGTGATGTGTAGGAACAATGCTCACCACTCATCAGGTTGCACTTGGAAACGATGCTGTGGTAGGTGATGTGTAGGAACAATGCTCACCACTCATCAGGTTGCACTTGGAAACGATGCTGTGGTAGGTGATGTGTAGGAACAATGCTCACCACTCATCAGGTTGCACTTGGAAACGATGCTGTGGTAGGTGATGTGTAGGAACAATGCTCACCACTCATCAGGTTGCACTTGGAAACGATGCTGTGGTAGGTGATGTGTAGGAACAATGCTCACCACTCATCAGGTTGCACTTGGAAACGATGCTGTGGTAAGTGATGTGTAGGAAAAATGCTCACCACTCATTAGGTTGCACTTGGAAACGATGCTGTGGTAGGTGATGTGTAGGAACAATGCTCACCACTCATCAGGTTGCACTTGGAAACGATGCTGTGGTAGGTGATGTGTAGGAACAATGCTCACCACTCATCAGGTTGCACTTGGAAACGATGCTGTGGTAGGTGATGTGTAGGAACAATGCTCACCACTCATTAGGTTGCACTTGGAAACGATGCTGTGGTAGGTGATGTGTAGGAACAATGCTCACCACTCATTAGGTTGCACTTGGAAACGATGCTGTGGTAGGTGATGTGTAGGAACAATGCTCACCACTCATCAGGTTGCACTTGGAAACGATGCTGTGGTAGGTGATGTGTAGGAACAATGCTCACCACTCATCAGGTTGCACTTGGAAACGATGCTGTGGTAAGTGATGTGTAGGAAAAATGCTCACCACTCATCAGGTTGCACTTGGAAACGATGCTGTGGTAGGTGATGTGTAGGAAGAATGCTCACCACTCATCATGTTGCACTTGGAAAAAGATGCTGTGGTAGGTAATGTGTAGTAACAAGGCTCACCACTCATCAGGTTGCACTTGGAAATGATGCTGTGGTAGGTGATGTGTAGAAACAGGGCTCACCACTCATCAGGTTGCACTTGGAAACGATGCTGTGGTAGGTGATGTGTAGGAACAATGCTCACCACTCATCAGGTTGCACTTGGAAACGATACTGTGGTAGGTGATGTGTAGGAACAAGGCTCACCACTCATCAGGTCGCACTTGGAAATGATGCTGTGGTAGGTGATGTGTAGAAACAGGGCTCACCACTCATCAGGTTGCACTTGGAAACGATGCTGTGGTAGGTGATGTGTAGGAATAAGGCTCACCACTCATCAGGTCGCACTTGGAAATGATGCTGTGGTAGGTGATGTGTAGAAACAGGGCTCTGCACTCACCAGGTTGCACTTGGCCACGATGCAGTGATAGGCGATGGGCACCTTCTCAACAGGGATCTCGATGCCCAGATCACCGCGTGCCACCATGATGCCGTCAGCCTCTGCGATGATCTCGTCGATATTTAGCACACCCTGGTGGCACTCGATCTTCGGCATGATCATAATGCTGCGGCCTTTGTCCCCTGTGTGGCATGGAGTCGAGAATCGTCAGTAGATGGCATGATATGATGTGTTTGAAGTCACCTTGGTACCCCAACATTGCCACATTGTTATATCCAAAACTCTGTGAAAATTGTGCTTGACCACTCCTGAAAATGGATTATTATTAAGTATGGATCAAACTTTGCATTCGCTTAACACATTTGCCTACAATTAAAGTCTAATTTTTAGATTCTTATAATAACTTTGAACCAGGTCTTTTACAATGTTATGTGTTTAGATCAGGCATCTCTGAACCACGAGGTTAATCGTGGTCTGACTACAGACATTTTCACGAATATTCAACTCAGTAGGATGCGATAGTCAACTTACGGTAGGCTACAATGCCTCCAATTGTCTTTGACTCCAACTTTATTTCTCTCCAACTGTCTTTACCGCCAACAGTCTTTGACTCCAAATGTCATTGGCCCAAAAGTCTTTGACTCCAAATGTCATTGGCCCAAAAGTATTTGGCTTCAAAAGTCTTTGGCTCCAAAAGTATTTGGCTCCAAATGTCGTTAACTGCAAAATTCAATGGCGCCAAAAGTTTTGGCACCAATAGCCTTTGCCTCCAACAATATTTGGCTCCAGAAGTCATTGACTCCAAATGTCTTTGGCTCCAACCGTATTTGTCTCTATACTACGTTTGTCTGGCAACAGAATTACGTAAAATGAAAATAAAAACTACTCTACCATCTAACTTTATTTGTATTAATCTTTAAGATTTAAATATAAAGTGCATAACCATGTCCGATTTCATGTTTTCTACGCTATTCTCTTATTTAAAAGCACGGTATTGTTAGGTTGTATTAATTTAAGACAAAGTAAATAGAATTAATTCTCTACACAAAAATTATAGGAATAGAGAAAAATGTTTTAACTACAGAATAACTCTTATCTTCTGTCTTATTGTTTATTTAATAATCCATACATGTTGACCATGCCTCTCTGGATAGTTTCTATTGGTGTGCTGTATTAATTTAAATGAAATATTCACACCCTTTACCTGCATGTTGGTTTGTATGATAGGGAGGGGAAAAAAGGATATGTAATTATTATTTTAACATTTTATCATAATCTGGCGAAATTGATTCATTTATGGCGTAGTTTACGTGTATATATAGACATACACATCTACTACATACAAATTCTAGTACTAGTTAAATTACAAGCTATTTAACACAAACACACGAATTTTACAGGCGGATTGATTCTAGTTTGCCAATTTTAAGTTAATGAATTAAGCATTTTCTTAAGCCATTACATGTAAGTTTATATTGTATATATCGAATAATTCCGTTGGGATTAATTAAATACAAATATAATATATTATTCAGATATAGCTCTACCTACATTATCTCATCACATGATTTTTAACCAAACTTCGGTGAATGGTACAAATAAGCATGTGTGTGTAGTATACCTACTCTATTAGTTCATCGAATATTGCATTAAACAACTGGAATTCCCAAAAAGTCATCATCACTACCAATGTGAACAACTAACCTCGCCTGATATCTCGCCATTTTCTTTTCTGATCATTTTTAGCTACAGGTTACCAGCAAGCCACTAGTTCATCCATGGAAAACTTGTACTGAAAGATTATCTCATAACTTCCTATATGTTAACTGAACGTCGTAAGAAATAATAGCCATAGCTCTAGGTTTAATCGAAGGTCATTAAACCGGCCCTTACTAACTTTAAGAAGGAATTCAGATATACCACAATTCCCGTTTTAGAAATATTAATTTTTGCTTTCAGTAATTATTATATTACCTTTTGTTTTAAGTATTTCATAGTACATGCCCAGATAGAGAAACAGGTCCGATTCAAGCTTGAATTAAGCTTGCCATTGTAGGTGTGTTAGTTTGAATCAAGCTTGATCCACGCTAATTTACACACGACAAGCTTTCAGCTAAACTCCTAGGGACAAGCTTGAATCAAAGCTTGCATCAAAGATGACTAGTTCACACATGTCAAGCTTGCTGCAAGACTGACTCGACAAGATTGCAGCAAGCTTGCCATGGCCCAAAGAAGGCATGATTCAAGCTCGAATAAAGCCTAATGTGTCAAGCTTGCCAAATACAATACATGTGACACGCTTTCCGCAAGCCCACATGCTATGTGTTTGTGAAGAAAGTTATGTTCTAACTTTGCCTAGCCTGGTTGGTAACATTGTGTTTGAGAGCATGTCTGTTTGATGGCAATGTTGTAGCAGCTCGTGATGCTTGCGTGCTGTTGGTATTGCTACTGCCACGAGCACGCGCAAAACATGGACACGGAGAAGGCCCAGGCATGCAGACCCTGCAGGACACGCACCCATTAGTTGGCGCACCTCGCGCACGGCGGCGGCGTCTCGCACGAAGGACGGGAACACCATGTCGAAGTCGCGCTGCGCGCCGAAGGCCAGGTCCTGCTTGTCTTTTTCCGTGACGGCTGGCAGGTCCACGGGCAGTCCTGGCAGGTTCACCCCGCGCTTCCCGGCCACCCGCCCGCCGTTCACCACGGTGCACAGCAGCGAGTCCGGGCCTGCAGGGACCCTGCACTCTCAGCTCACCAGGCCTCACACTAGCTCCCTGCCGTCACATCCATCCTATCATTGATTTGTTTGCACATTAGAAAAAAACCTCCTAGTTAATTGTTACGTGTTTTATTAAATTATCACTTCGACTAAAATAATTACCACACATAGTAATTTCTACAAACGACTCTATGCCCAAGACATTTTAACCATCATCTCTCTGAAAACAACCATGTCCCATCTATATCACAAAGTAAACGAGGGTTAGAGGAGATGGGTCAAACGTCAAGTGCTAGTCACACATAGGGTAAGGAACATGTGTTCGATACCTATCTCGGACATTGTAACAGCTATGTATTTCTCTTACCTCATGTAGAAAAATATCTTCCAATGCATACGAATTTAAACTTATTCATGTGCCTCTAGTCAAAAGTACCTAAATTTAAGCACTTTAACCGGAAAAAAAAATTTAAAAAAATTCTCAACGATGAGGCAGAGACTACACGATCGAGACACGCCTACCGTCACCAGAAAATGAACACTGACCCCTCGCGCAGGAGTTGAAAACTAGCAGAACGCTGCGACAGTCATATGTTTGCTCGAGACATGCATACATCACGTCGCTAGCCTTCCAACACATTTCACGTAAAAAACCAGTGAAATCGTAATCCAGCTTACGTAAAGTACTTTCTAGAACCATTTCAAAGTATGCATCACTGAACCAGAACAGAAAATCAGCTTACGCATGTATAATTTGCTACCAACAAAAAAATTTGTAGCACATATACGAGAGGAGTCGAACCCTACATACCATACTGTGAAAGTCGATACTCCGATAATTATAAGCGGCAAAATATTTTAAATCAAGACCCCGGCCAGTATACAATTTTTTTTTTTCATGTTTTAAAAATTCATGTTAGTAATCAGCAACAAAGGAGTGAGTAACTTGGACGAATAACCGCTTACCACGTATACAGATTCTTACTGATACAGCCCATCCAGTGCACCAGCTTACTCCGAAGTGTAATCAATTGATTAACATTCTTTAATTTTTTAATATCCCACCATAGTGTACACCAGTATATAACAGGTTACGATTTAAGACCATAAATCTCCCATAAGTCTGTCAGTTTTATTTCGGGGAGTAATAACTTATTTCTCAGAAATAATGAATCAAGTTCCTATCAGATTTGCTCTAATGTTACGGTATTACTAGTAACAGCACTTTACCAAAACATCTCCCATAAAAATAGTAAGAATGCAGATGAAATACTCACTCAAAAATAATTTTAGCAAAAAATACTGTCTTCAGCATTATTGATAAAAAAAAAAAAACAACAAACAAGACAAAACACGCATTACAAATCTGACCTAAATTACTTGTCACATGTAGTTTATTACATTAAGATAAACGATGTAGGTTACGAAGAATAAATAAAAAAAATTCTTTAAATCTATAATTTATTTAAAATTTTACATTTATACACATTAAAATCTGACACTGTATATATATATCGTATACATTTATCAGTCCATGCGACATTCATTTTAATAAAATAAATTATTATAGTTCTTTTTAAGAGTGACAAAATACAACTACTTCATATAGATCACGATACAGCAGTTCAGGTGTGTAACACCTTAGAGGACAGAGATGTTGATGCTAGAAACCTTCCTTTACAAAATTTATAATGTTTTTTCAAGTAAAATTTTCGTGTAACCTGTACACCGCACTTCTCACACAGAAATTTTACACGGTCAACCAGTTAAGTTTTTTATTAACTTATTTCTTATTTATTAAATATTTTTTCTGTATTTTTATGATATCAAAGAAAACTTGTGGTGGATTCTCCGTGTGCTTCCAATTATTCTTGTCAATATTATGGTGGTTTTCTCCGTGTGCTTCCGATTATTATTGTCAATATTATGGTGCTTTTCTCTGTGTGCTCCTGATTATTCTTGACAATATTATGGTGGTTTTCTCTGCGTGTTCCTGATTATTCTTGATAATATTATGATGGTTTTCTCCGAGTGCTTCTGATTATACCTGACTAGACATCTGATGGTTTTCTCCGAGTGATTCTGATTATTCTTGTTAATATATTGATGGCTTTCTCCAAGTGTTTCTGATTATTCCTGGCTAGACATCTGATGGTTTTCTCCGAGTGCTCCTGATTATTTGTGAGAAATCTATCTCTGCATGAAGAATTTTTTACTTAATGAGTCATGTCATTTCTATTCAGAGTTACATTTAATTAGTGATATTCTGTCAATAAATCAGCACTTACAATATTTTTATCAGGTGTATTAAAAAAATAACCTTACTCAGACAAATAATATTCTTTGAGACAGCTGAGAAGCATTAACATGTAAGACAAAATGCACTGTCCTTGATGTCTAAGACAGGCAATTTTATTCAGAGTTTCGTATAAATTTCCGAATTCATATTATCAAATTAACACTTAAAAAAGAATTTTAACAGGTGGAAATCACACAAAAACAAAAGTTCATTAATCAGACGATTACTACGTCATGAAACAAATGAGAAACGCTATCACACACTAAGATTTCCCTTCCCCTTGAGTTCTAGCGAAGCCATCCTTCTGTTGCGATCGTCAGGGAGCATCCTGCATCCCACACAAAACATTGACTGCTTATACAGACAACATAGACTGCTTATACAGACAACTGATACACAATGGTAGCTAATATGTGAATAGGTTTTCTTGTGATTCTCGCTAGGCCATGATATTATTCACTAATTTTTAAATAAGGTCGATGATCTTCCTCTTGAGATCTAGGAAAGCACACCTTTTTCAACAGATCGTGAGTGAGCATTCCGCAACCTACAACCAACTATGGTTGCTTTTACAACATAACATATGAGGAAATATGAAGGTGGGTAGTAAAACTACGTGGAACATGATTTTTTTTTTCAAAATGAGAAAAAAAAAATATTTTTTCGTAAATAATTGATGAATGTTCATACATAAAAATACGAAGTACCTAAAAAATACTTTTAGTTGCTATTCAACCATTATGGAGTACGTACAGTCTAGTGAAGGTACGATACTCAAATATCGATCTCGATCTGAAGGACATTGTACATAGTGTAGCAAATACTTTGATAAAAGCTATAGTGCTCGTAGACATGAAAAGAACGATTGTGTTAAAACCCCATTCCGTCAAATACTAATTTGTGGCAAGTGTGGTAGGCGGTTGACACGAAGAGATAATTTAAAAAGACACAATAAAACTTATAAAGCCAAGCTCGCGCAGGAGATAAAGTACGAAGATGGAGACGCTTTGCTCGGGGACAGTATGTCTTACAATGAAATTGATCCATCAAGCCTTAAAAGCGATTGTGTTAAAATATATCCAGGTCTTGAGGAAGGAAATAGCTTAACTGGTGTTGAAGATATAAGTAAGGTAGAAGATAATGAAAGTAACATCTCCAGAAAAAGTGACAAGTCGTCTTATAGTAGACTTCTACGGACTTTGGAATATTTTTTTGGAAAATTAGCAAGTAAGCTTGATGCCAATGATGGTACTCCAATGTCAAAAAATTCGAAATACTGGGATACGCAAGATGAAGATGTCAGTGTGTTTGATAAAGATGTGGACAGCACCGATGATGATGATGCAAATTATCATAATCATTATTACATCGATTTTCAGAATATGTTCAGCAAACATTCGAAGAAGATGGTGGCATAAAGAGAAACTGATTATATATCGTGGAAAGACCCGAACGTGTTTGTGAACAGGTTGCGACTTTTCCTTGTTTCGCAAGCTGACGAAATTTTATCAGTTATCAAAGAAAAGTGGACTATTCTTGATGAACTTAGAATTTCAGGGTATATAGAATAAGTTAGTAATGTGTATTGACTGATGAAATTTTATACTTTTGTATTTTTGATATAAATATAATTTTAAAAAATGATATTAAAAATGCGTCGTTATTCATACCCTAATAGAGTTCATATGTTTGCTACTTTAAAGAATTGATTTGAGTATCAATATTTTAATATATATATCTGTGTGTGTGTGTATGATGGAAAGTTTCCATTTTACTGTATGTAGATGATGGAAAATGAGTGTCGAAGAATGAAAGAGTATGTAGAATTAATTATCGATGATGGAAAATGAAAGTTGAATTTAGTGTCGTTGATGAAAAATGAGTGTCGAATTGAGTGTCGATGATGGAAAACGAGTGTCGTGTTGAGTGTTGATTATGGAAAATGAGTGTCGAATTGAGTGTCGATGATGGAAAATGAGTGTCGAATTGAGTATCGATGATTGAATTGAGTGATTAAATGAGTGTCTATGATGGAAAATGAGTATCGGTGATGGAAAATGAGTGTAGAATTGAGTGTCGATGATGGAAATTAAGTGTCGAAATAAGTGTCGATGATGGAAAATGAGTGTCGATGATTGAATTGAGTGTCGAAATGAGTGTGGATGATGGGAAATTAGTGTCGAATTGAGTGTTGATGATGAAAAATGAGTGTCGAATTGAGTGTCGATGATGGAAAATGAGTGTCGAATTGAGTATCGATGATTGAATTGAGTGATGAAATGAGTGTCTATGATGGAAAATGAGTGTCGATGATGGAAAATGAGTGTAGCATTAGCTTGCATCCAGTAATGTGTATGTGTAGCTAGGTTCTGAAGGTTCAATGGATTCCTGGTCCTATATAAATGTAAACTTTGCTAACATGTTCACTGACAGGATTATTTAACTATCCGACGGTATGCTGTTAAATAAATAATAGGTTGTTAATTGACTTCTTTTAGTTTTTGTGTGCTGAGTGTAGTCGAGTAGACTGATATAAGTAAGTGAGGAGCTTAATATAGAATGGACATGTGTTGATGAATATGTTGGTGACTTACTGTATGTGCATAAATCGAATGCTAGTGGTCAAAAATATTTTGGGTTATTTACGAAGATATTTATCGATGTGTGCTATGACAAGCTTAAAATGACTAGTAAACTTATAGAGTAGGTCTCTTGTTTCGGAGACTTTTGTCGTAAGGCTTAACAAGGATCGACCCTGAAGGGTTAGGATTTTGAATATGTGTGGTACTGAGTATGTTTTGGCTGTAGCTATATCAACACTGAAGCTCCCCTGAACTGTAGATGAGAGGTACAAAAAATAATTGACTTTGGACCTATCCTGGTATCGGATAAAATAATTTAGTCATGTGTTGTAGAAATTTGGAGTCAGTTGGAGGGTATGTGTAGCTGTAAATAATATAATTAACATTTGTGTAGTTTAAATTTTATTTGGATGCTAAAAGTTCCATTGTTTAGAGACTCTTGGTCCTCTAGTAAGTCTAATT
Organism: Bacillus rossius redtenbacheri; assembly: GCF_032445375.1. NCBI lineage: Eukaryota > Metazoa > Arthropoda > Insecta > Phasmatodea > Bacillidae > Bacillus > Bacillus rossius. The sequence continues at coordinate 3,577,759 of NC_086336.1, read as the reverse complement.
GAACCTTGTATGTACGATGTGCGATTAGTTGTTTGAATATATAATTTAAACTCTTATTCCTTGAAATTCCTATTTTTTAAGTAATAACAATCGATGATGTATTGACTTGCGTATTATTCAAGCGGACACTGTTATTTAAGCGAGTCTTAGACAGCAGGTCCCTCAGTCCACCTCTTGAAGTGGTACAGTGCAGATCTGATGAATTGCCTTGTCTGCATATAAGTCTGGTATATGAATATTCATATGTATTCGAACTCAATGGGAGCAACGTCGACATCGGTACAAATCCCAATGGTGGCGGGGTCACCGACTGCAGAGATCTTGACGGAGGGTCTCGCGTCTTCACCGGGGTCCCTGACGACGGAGGCGATGATGACGAAGCAGATCCCTATGACAACGATGAGGGCAGCTCCAGAGATTCCGATGGTAACGAGGCTACCTTCTACAGAGATCCAGATGATGGCTGTATCTACTGTCTCTTCACTCCAAGAGACTTCAATGTGTGCATTATCGACAGCAGAGGAGACTCCGATACCTGAAACTACACCGCATTTGGTAAATAAAACAATTTTGTGAGCAATTCCCAGCTTCTGCATCAGTCGTGTATACTTCAGATTATTTGACATCCAGTACTGATGATCTGTCAATGTCGACTGGGAAATATCCAGCTCCTACAACATACGGGACTTCGTCGCCTACAACAGCAGTGTACATTGAAAGTAATATACTTTCCGAGCCGTCGGTGACTCAAGGTCTAACGACGAGACATCTGTGTACGTACTGTGGCAAAAGTTTTAAATACCGACAACATGCAAGAAAACATGAAAATTATGTCTGTAGTAGAAACGTTAATCGTGTGACATTTCCGTGTGACCCATGTGGTGTACATTTCACAAACAAAAGTAATTTGATTAGGCATTGTAAAAGCAAAGTTCATTTGCAAGTTGTACAGCGGGGAAGCGATGGTAATTGTGATGAATATCTGTATCAGTGTCGCTACTGTGGTAAACGTTTTGATCGAATACGAAGTACACGCATCCATGAAAAGCATGGCTGTAGAAGAAATCTTGACCGTGTAAAATTTCTGTGTGAGAAGTGCGGTGTACAGGTTACACGAAAATTTTACTTTAAAAAACATTATATATTTTGTAAAGGAATGTTTCTAGCATCAACATCTCTGTCCTCTAAGGTGTTACACACCTGAACTGCTGTATCGTGATCTATATGAAGTAGTTGTATTTTGTCACTCTTAAAAAGAACTATAATAATTTATTTTATAAAAATAAATGTCGCATGGACTGAAAAATGTATACGATATATATATATATATATATATATACACTGTCAGATTTTAATGTGTATAAACGTAAAATTTTAAATAAATTATAGATTTAAAGAATTTTTTTATTTATTCTTCGTAACCTACATCGTTTATCTTAATGTAATAAGCTACATGTGACAAGTAATTTAGGTCGGATTTGTAATGCGTGTTTTGTCTTGTTTGTTGTATTTTTTTTTCAATAATGCTGAAGACAGTATATTTTGCTAAAATTATTTTTGAGTGAGTATGTCATCTGCATTCTTACTATTTTTATGGGAGATGTTTTGGTAAAGTGCTGTTACTAGTAATACCGTAACATTAGAGCAAATCTGATAGGAACTTGATTCATTATTTCTGCGAAATAAGTTATTACTCCCCGAAATAAAACTGACAGACTTGTGGGAGATTTATGGTCTTAAATCGTAACCTGTTATATACTGGTGTACACTACGGTGGGATATTAAAAAATTAAAGAATGTTAATCAATTGATTACACTTCGGAGTAAGCTGGTGTACTGGATGGGCTGTATCAGTAAGAATCTGTATACGTGGTAAGCGGTTATTCGTCCAAGTTACTCACTCCTTTGTTGCTTATTACTAACATGAATTTTTAAAACACGAAAAAATAATTGTATACTGGCCGGGGTCTTGATTTAAAATATTTTGCCGCTTATAATTATCGGAGTATCGACTTTCACAGTATGGTATGTAGGGTTCGACTCCTCTCGTATATGTGCTACAAATTTTTTTGTTGGTAGCAAATTATACATGCGTAAGCTGATTTTCTGTTCTGGTTCAGTGATGCATACTTTGAAGTGGTTCTAGAAAGTACTTTACGTAAGCTGGATTACGATTTCACTGGTGTTTTACGTGAAATGAGTTGGCAGGCTAGCGACGTGTTGTATGCATGTCTCGAGCAAACATATGACTGTCGCAGCGTTCTGCTAGTTTTCAACTCCTGCGCGAGGGGTCAGTGTTCATTTTCTGGTGACGGTAGGCGTGTCTCGATCGTGTAGTCTCTGCCTCATCGTTGAGAATTTTTTTAAATTTTTTTTTTGGTTAACGTGCTTAAATTTAGGTACTTTTGACTAGAGGCACGTGAATAAGTTTAAATTCGTATGCATTGGAAGATATTTTTCTACATGAGGTAAGAGAAATACATAGCTGCTACAATGTACGAGATAGGTATCGAACACATGTTCCTTACCCTATGTGTGACTAGCACTTGACGTTTGACCCATCTCCTCTAACCCTCGTTTACTTTGTGATATAGATGGGACATGGTTGTTTTCAGAGAGATGATGGTTAAAATGTCTTGGGCATAGAGTCGTTTGTAGAAATTACTATGTGTGGTAATTATTTTAGTCGAAGTGATAATTTAATAAAACACGTAACAATTAACTAGAAGGTTTTTTTTCTAATGTGCAAACAAATCAATGATAGGATGGATTTGTATGTAGAACTGGTAGTATACCACATCTCTTGAAGAACACTGCATGGTATATAATGAAAGACTCTTGGGCTCAAGAAACTATACTAAAGGTGGAAAGGATGAAGCGGTTCCTAAGATTTAATGAAAGGAACTTTGTTGATTTTTTTCTATATACTACGATGATTTAATTTTGTTTGGGATGATGGGTTGAAGGATTAAATAATAAAACTGGACACACAGGCTTTTAAAGAAAATGAGAATGGAGCTAACCATGTATAGAAAACAATAGAGAATATTGTGAAGGTTACAAGATCATAGATTGCGGTTAATCTCTGACAACTGAAATGTGGAAACGAGATCATAAAATGAGTGATATTGATGCAGCTCATGATAATATTGTTGACAGCTACGATGATGATGATGCCTTTACGTCTGTGATAGTGACACGAATGCGGAGATTTTAAGACTAATAATAACAAATATATAAAGAATATGGAAGCCGTAGAACGTGAGACCAATTGTTCATCGAGTGACAATCCAAATGATTGAAGAATAGGCTAAAACTTCTACTTGGTTTGCGAAATGCTGAAAATGTATACGTCCTCAAAGAAATAAGAACTAAGAAATGAGGGGTTTATAGAATAAAACCTACTTTTTTTTTTGATCTGATGTATATTATTGGGATTAAATATACAATTTAGTATGAGTTTTATTAAATATCATTCTTACATAAGTACTTTCAGGGTTTTTGTGTCTACAGTATACATAAAGTATATAAAATATTTACGTAACTGGTTCTTATTTTACTATGTATATTTTGTATTGAATTTGTTAAAGAACATAGACTGAAATGATGTGTGTTATAATCTATAAGTCCTTCTATAACCGGTGTGATTTATAAAACTGTGAAATTTTGAGGATATTATGACCAATAGGATGTTAATATGATGTGACATTGGCTTGATACTTCGCTTGAATGAAATTTAAATGTTAACTTTGTGAAGAAAGCTGCTAGTGTGTGTATTGCGTGTTCATTTCATTTGATGAATTTGCTTCCAAATGTGTTTCCATATTTTGGTGTGCTTCTTTTTTAAGTGTTGTTTTGACTCGAGTATTATAGTTGTCGCGGCCTCGTCTCTGGTGGAAAGGATGGAAGTTGAAGAGAGGGATGCCCGCGGTCTCACTAAGAGTCGCTAGCAGAGGATTGCCCGCGGTCTCACGAAGAGTCGCTAGCGGATGGGTGGGCAGAGAGAGGTAGAATGAGAGAGAGAGAGAAGGAAGCCCGCGGTCTCACTAAGAGTCGCTAGCTGAGGAAAGGAAGATGAGGAATTCAAGCTAATGATACTACTTTTGACTGAGGTAATATTTATTCTCCCAGATTGGCTGGGAGAGAGGAAAGCTCACAGTGATAACTATTCTCCCAGATTGGCTGGGAGATGAGAGCTGTCGAGGCTTGTTAGCCCGCACAATTTATACAAGTTTCTTCTAGAACCATCTGTGTTAAAGTTTTACATATTTCTATCTCTTTTGCCTGATGATGATCTTTTGCATTTTACAATATTATTTCCACATCTACAAAACATACTTCCAGCATACACTTAATAATCTACCTAAATATTTACAATAATAACATCTATAAAATAACTATGATACATTGTCTCTTTATATTTACACTGCCATCTGGTGGCGAGTGGTGGCACTACCAGGGCCATGGCTGCAGTGTTGCGCCGCGGACAGGACTGTGACCCGGGTTTTTTTATTTAATAAAGAGGAGGTACGACGTCATAGTAATTGGTTCTTGATTTGACTAGCGTATTATTCCATCCTGTGCATGTATATAAGCGAGTCCTAGACAGCAGGTCGTTCAGATTGTTACTGACGACATCGGCGTAAGGATCACCTAGTTTGTTTCTTCTGGTGCATAAGTCGCGTAATTACCTTTTTCTTGTGAACTCGATGACACTTTTACCGTCTAAAACGACGAACTTGATGGACGTTGTACCAACGTCTACGGGAACCCTGACGACAGCGTTGACGAATAAGGAGCATATCCCTTTGGCAACGTCGACGTCAACATTGGAGGAGACTTCAACAGTCGTGGTACCACCAGCAGAAGAGACTTTAATTCCGGTAGTGCTGGCTTCACAGGAAAACTCGACGAACTTCGTTTCGCCCTCGATGGTGACTTCAATGGCTAGTGATTCAACAACTAACGAACATCGGTGCTGTTACTGTGACAAGATTTTCACAAACAGCAGCAATGCTCGACGACACGAGAGGAGCGAATGTGCCAAGAACCTATATCGTAAAATGTATGTTTGTGAGAAATGTCATAAGCAGTTTGCCAGAATCGATAATATGAAAACGCACATGAAGACATGCAAAGGTCCTGCTGCGCGGCAGAAAGTAAAGGTTTCGGTGCAACAACGTTGCATTGATGTTCATAAGAGTATGCCTGGGAATGGTACTATTGTTGCAACGTCAGTACCTGGATCAGGTCTGAGAGGCTCGTCTTCATCACCACGGTATCCTTGCAGCTACTGTGATACGTCGTTCGCATTTTCTCATGATGCACGGAGACATGAACGGAGTAAATGCAAGAAGAATCCATCCCGTATAAAGTTTCGCTGTGATGGGTGTCATGAATGGTTTACACGAATTGATAGTTTGCGGCGACATGTGAAAAAATGCAATGGTAAAGTCCGTGTGTCTACTGAAGAACTACCTGTAGAAATTTTGACTCCTCGCTTTAGATTGGAGACTCGTAAGCGTACAAGCAAGAAAACCGATGTGCTGCAACCGATTGCTATAACGTCTGGACATGAAAATAAACCTAAGACTGTGTTCGGCGCATTACAAGTGAATGATAATGGGTTATACTTGGCGCAGTCTGCATTTCGTGGAACATTGAAAGATTACTATTATCTAAATACGTTAGGTAAGTCAAAAGACATTTGTAATTTTCTTGGTGATTTTAGACAGAACATAATCAATCAGCTTACTGATGACGTAGTAACAAACGGTCCATTAAAATATAACTTGTGGTTGGACTGTATATATGGAAAGCCGTATCCATTCGAAGACGAAGTGAAGAAGTGTGCATTCAAGACATCGGCTGCAGTAATTTACAATTCTGACGATGTGAAGCAAACTGTTAAGAACGGTATCCAAAAACTCTGTCATGAGGAGGAGAACTATGTCAGTAAAGGTTCTGGCTGGACTCTTTCTAGTATAAACCGATTGGAGCTAAGAATTAGTCATTTCACACCTATGCAGACCTAAATGTTTATAAGATTACTAACCTTCGCAAGTGATCCTGTAGTAGAATAGAAATTAAGTAATAAAGTTTATTTTGTGAAAGAACTTGAGAAGTTTTATTTCTTGAACCTGTCACTATTATCTTATATTGATGTTATATTTAAATTTTTTTCATCGTCATTCCGAATCGTACCAAGGACCTAAGTCGATCTAATTACTCATTTTATTGGTTGTTAATTTATTTAATGAATTTTGAACTTTTTCCCGAGTTATAGTTAAATAGTTACGAATTTCCAATATGGTGGCCTTGATGGCTTATAGGATGATGATGGTAGTAGAGGATTTAAAGTCTCTTTAAGAATTTTGAACACGTTTGATTGAAATTATTATTTTTTACATAAAATTAAACATTATTGCATCGATCAGGTATCGAACCAAGGACATGAACTGACCGGATTAATATGTGAATTAATGGGTGATTTATTTAATGAATTTTGGATCTTTTCCCGAATTTATAGCTACATAATTACACGATTCCAAGATGGCTGCTGTAACGAAACATGCAACATTAATAGGATCCAATATGGCGGTCATAATGTAAAGTGTGACGATTACATCGTACTCAACCAAGATGGCGGGCGTAAGGAAACATGCAACAATTAAATAATCCAATATGGCGACCGTAACCAAAAGTGCAACGGGGTTTTTAAGATTTTTACTATTTAATTTGATTAGTTAATTTTTTTAATGATTTTTAAAAATTTTCCCAATTTTCTAACATAAAAATTACGGATTTTCAAGATGGCGGACATGACGTCATACTACCTGATGTTATAAATGCATGGTTAAAAGTTGTGGGGGTCAGTCTGTCGATGGCTACCGTGGAGGAAGGATCTGTTGTCATAGTTATTTTTTTTTTGCCCTCACCGAGTTCCAACCGAGGACTCCGAGCTCCGTGTCGAATAAATGTGTTTTTTCAATATTTTTTATTTAAATTTTATTAATTGAATTTTTTTATAAATTTTAAATTTTTTTTTCACTAAAATCTGATAATAAATAAAAATTGTAAATATGGCGGACATAACGATAATTGCAACAGTGACATCATAGTTCAAAATAGCTTTCATGGCATCCTAATTTTCAAGGTCATGACCTCGGCGGCTTAGAGCGGCTAGCTCTAAGGAGTTTGAAGCCGCTTTTAGGATTTTGAGTTCTTTCTAAGGCAAAATGACTTTTGAGGTTTTTCGAAATCATAATTTTTGAAATGTGGAATTTTTTGAAATTTTTTGGCAGGATTTTTTTCCAAAAAATGGAACTTTTGACAATTTTTGAGGAATTTTGGGCAAATTTTGCCCGATTTTGGATAATTTTTTTGCACATTTTGAAGGTCAAATTTCAAGGTCAAGGTCAAAGGTCAAGGTACATCCATCCAAGATGGCCGCCGTGACGTCACAATCCAATATGGTGGTCGACAATCTTCAATCCACACAATCCACAGCCTGAAGCCTGTCTCCGGAGGAACTATTAAATACTACTTGTTGGGATATTTAAAAGGAAAATTTCTTTAATAAATGAGATGTTCAAATAACAAAATTAATTTGATAATGTTAATGGCACTCCTGACTGCACAACACCATCGAAGTTATTTATTTACTCTTAAAGTGTTCAGCCATTGGTGGACAGTTTAGCCGGCAATAATCATGTTAAACAAAAACTTAAGTTAGTTTATATAATATTTTCTTTATATAATATAGTCATGCAATACTTTTAATACTATTACACAATATAATACTGCAATATAAAATATATATATATATGTAAGTAAAGCACCTTTATTGCTACTGAGATTTTGAATTACTTTCTTACTGGTAAAGCATACGAATATGTAAACTATTACTATTCTGTCATCGCTGGCAATCAATGTCGACTTGGCAGTGACCTCACAGCTCGCAAAGACGTGCTAAGATGGACGCATTCAGTCATCTGTCCCTGGGCGGCGGGGAGGGACGATACGTTATAACTAAGCAGCCATTTCCATGTTTACCTTTCTCCTTGGTGCACAGAGCGATCTGGCCATCGTCCACGAAGACTATGTCCCCTGGGTTGACGATGTCCACTATGCGCGGGTAGTCGATGTACAGGACTTCACTCGTGCCTTGGTCGATGTAGGCCGGGTCTATAGTCAGCTTGATCTCCGAGTCCACCTTCAGCTCTATCTGCGCATCTCCGCCCTGCCGACCGAGACACGTCCAGCCTCGCTTCAGCAGCGACACTCCACCTGGAGACTCAGAGTGGGGAGTGAACACGGAGTGGGCTGGCTTAGAAGTGAGACACGCGTGGTCGCAAACCTACGAGGTCGGTTGTCATCAGGGCAATAAGAAATACATGTCGTGAAGCAAGAAATGCTATGATGTATCGCCTATTTTAACCCAAGTGACTGGCTACCCTGCAAAAAATGTTCTGTTACTAGCATCCATGAAAAAAGTTTCTTGTATGAGCGGAGAATTCCGTTGCGATGTTAAACCTGTATTTACATTTTGCTGTCGTTGATTGAAAACATTGAATGGTTATGTTCTTGATGATATAATGTGTAAATTTAGACTTGTAATTTACCACTTTATACATTTTTGTGACTTTTGTCAGCTTCAATATTCAAAACATTTTGAATGTTTTTGTGCTATCGGCCACAATTATATTTTGCCTGCTTTTTACCTGTACAAGTTTAATTGACCCTTAAAATAGTACTCTTATCTCGAATCTGGTATGTATTTTTGTTTGATTTTTTAAATGTAGTATACCTTGCCATCACTCGAGGTCTTGGGTTCCGAACCCGGGATGAGTCCAGAGACTGCTGGCGGGTAAGCCGCCAATTAGTATTTTTGGCACAATTCTAAATTTGAATTTTTGAATAATAATGTCGCCAGTAATTTTTTTCTGCAAGAACTTAAACGTTTTCCGCCTCCTGTACACTCCCATTTAATCTTTGTCAGACCTGTTTCCCCAATCGTTCCCAGTATAAATATAATTTTGCCTACCATATATTGACCTAGCATGTACTATCCTTTTATCCCTGCCTTGGCGCACGTAAATCGCCTGTAATTCTCCTCCGAGCCGTGACAAGAAGTGCTATGTCCTGCAAGCTATTAGAGCAGCTAGGTTCTGAGAGCCAGTCTTACGCGAGCGATTTCAGGCAAGGGCACGGGTCATTTTACTAGAGCCCCAGACACATCCCCAGGTTCTGTAGAACTAGTTTCTTACCGTCGTTGCACATTTCCACCTCCCCCCCTCTCCTGCCTTTCCAGCATTGCCCAGAGCAGTGACCAGTCCTTAACCCCGGCCAGGGACGACCTGTCTCAAGGTCGGGACACGAGCGCTCGAATGTACTTCCTCTGACCTCTAGTGGCAGAGTTGCGAATTATTTCCCCTGGGTGTTTGAACACCCACCAAACGCCTGCTCCCTGGCGCCTTACTCAACAAACAGTGCCCCGTAGTTAATTTCCAAGACCCCAGAGCGCTGCACTAGTCCCCTCCATAAGCCCAATGTGTTAGAATTCGCCTCGTGTGAGTCGATCTCTCCTTGTTTCGGACACCCCTCAGTAGGTCGCGCTGACATCGGCCAGTACCACCAACTTCGAGATATCGAAGTTAGTAGTTCTCGACCATTCCCTCGGAAATCTTCGAAACCTTTCGGTCCGGAAGCTGAAGCCTCCCCTCTTCATTTGATTGACGTCGTCTTTTAATTACGAGTTGCTGCCGCCCCAAACATACTTCGCACCGCGACAGCAGACTGACCACACAGCATCGCCTGCGAGCCGCACACCAAGACTTCACTCCGGTCGTCGTTTAAAGATGTTATCAGCTAGGCAAGGGATGTGATCTCTACTTCTTGAGTAATTAGTAATTAGTCAGTCTGTGTACCTCGTATAAGTAGTCATTCTTCGTAAATGATACTTCATAATATTTTATATTTTTTGAATCATGGAAACGCCCGCGACAACCACGTGTTCGCGATCTCCACACCCTGGCTGATGCTAAAAGCCATCTCCCTGTGGGTTGGGTTTTTTTGACACACTTTATTTCCCCGACCATCAAGTTGCTAGTAGGCATTATCTGCCTATTTTGCCAACTATATGTGAACCAGTTCTGAACATGTTTGTTTCGGATATGTTCACAGAGAGGGTCCAAGGGTCGGATGCGGACCTAACAACACCACCCTCGAGTTCTTCCTCCAGCAATCAGGGCGACTAAAACGCCCTGTCGCCTCGTTAGCAGCTCAACTTCAGCCAGTAACCGTCAAAGCTCCAGTCCTTCAGTTTTTTTTCAATACCTTCAGAATAACATTAAATCACGATGTTGAAAAAATTGGAACACCAGAAATTTTTCTTTCGGGACTTTAATAGCTCTAAATGTGCTGGGATTACGAAAGGAACATAACCTGTTTATTGTTTATGATTATATTTTAATTGTGTATAATGATTAATGGAAATTTTCTAATTAGGGCTGGCCCATTCTTTAGATAAAGTAATTTTTAACACATGTTAATATAATTTAATAATTTGTCAATCAATTTGTCAAATATTATTTTAATGTGAAAGTAATCAAAAGTTTAATAAACATGGAGGTACTTATATCTAGACAAAATAATTTTTTGCCTTTATAAACTAAAAGATCCACCAATTACACAAGTCATCAAGAGAGAGTGATGTGAAACACGGGGATTATTAGTGTTTTACATCATGCGAGGGGCCATGCTAGCCGTTGTGTTTGGGTGGGTTGTCGGCCCCAAGCATGGATCACTTGACTCGCCGTGATTATTAATTTATAAACCTTAAGCAGAGAAACAACTTTACGGGTTTACAAGAGCTTCCAAATAAAACCTGTTCATGTGCACTGTACTTACATGGTAAGCATTATTCTTCTCCCAGAAAATTACATGTTGCTTGTTGTGGTAGCTGTAACACTAGGGTGGATAACATCACACACTATTATAAACTGTCGCCATTAACATGCAATGCGGAGCACAATCGCGATTGAGGTCGTCATCTTAAAAAAAGACACACTATTCTGTTTAATTCCCCATGGGACGGAGCGTCCGTCCTAGGCTGCTGCCTGGCGATGGCATCGCGAACTTCCACGGTGTGGACCGCGCGAGGGTTGGAGGGGTGCGTTCCATCAGCCGGATCTGTTGCTGACGGGGCGGTGACCGGGCTCTACCGCCGCACGAGGTACCACGTCAAACTACAGTGATCACAATCTCATCTCCATTGAATTTACTTCATATTAACAACAGGTATTCACATCAGGTCAAGAAAACTGATTGGCTCATATTTTTTTCCAGTAATGTTGAGGAAATAGGATTAGCACTGGTTCAGGGAACGAACACACGAGCCAAAAACTTATTTGTTTGTAAAGTAGTGTACTGGGCAACTCCATGGGTCATCTCCACAAGGACCTGGCCTGGGCAGAAGCCTCCCCCAGAGGGACTCACCTCCAGGAGAGTAGTGTACTGGGCAGCTCCATGGATGATCTCCACAAGGACCTGGCCTGGGCAGAAGCCACCCCTAGAGGGACTCACCTCCAGGAGAGTAGTGTACTGGGCAGCTCCATGGATGATCTCCACAAGGACCTGGCCTGGGCAGAAGCCTCCCCCAGAGGGACTCACCTCCAGGAGAGTAGTGTACTGGGCAGCTCCATGGATGATCTCCACAAGGACCTGGTCTGGGCAGAAGCCTCCCCCAGAGGGACTCACCTCCAGGAGAGTAGTGTACTGGGCAGCTCCAAGGATGATCTCCACAAGGACCTGGCCTGGGCAGAAGCCTCCCCCAGAGGGACTCACTTCCAGGAGAGTAGTGTACTGGGTAGCTCCATGGATGATCTCCACAAGGACCTGGTCTGGGCAGAAGCCACCCCTAGAGGGACTCACCTCCAGGAGAGTAGTGTACTGGGCAGCTCCATGGATGATCTCCACAAGGACCTGGTCTGGGCAGAAACCTCCCCCAGAGGGACTCACCTCCAGGAGAGTAGTGTACTGGGCAGCTCCATGGATGATCTCCACAAGGACCTGGTCTGGGCAGAAGCCTCCTCCAGAGGGACTCACCTCCAGGAGAGTAGTGTACTGGGCAGCTCCATGGATGATCTCCACAAGGACCTGGTCTGGGCAGAAGCCTCCCCCAGAGGGACTCACCTCCAGGAGAGTAGTGTATTGGGCAGCTCCATGGATGATCTCCACAAGGACCTGGCCTGGGCAGAAGCCTCCCCCAGAGGGACTCACCTCCAGGAGAGTAGTGTACTGGGCAGCTCCATGGATGATCTCCACAAGGACCTGGTCTGGGCAGAAGCCTCCCCCAGAGGGACTCACCTCCAGGAGAGTAGTGTATTGGGCAGCTCCATGGATGATCTCCACAAGGACCTGGTCTGGGCAGAAGCCTCCCCCAGAGGGACTCACCTCCAGGAGAGTAGTGTACTGGCAGCTCCATGGATGTTCTCCACAAGGACCTGGTCTGGGCAGAAGCCTCCCCCAGAGGGACTCACCTCCAGGAGAGTAGTGTACTGGCAGCTCCATGGATGATCTCCACAAGGACCTGGTCTGGGCAGAAGCCTCCCCCAGAGGGACTCACCTCCAGGAGAGTAGTGTACTGGGCAGCTCCATGAATGATCTCCATAAGGACCTGGTCTGGGCAGAAGCCTCCCCCAGAGGGACTCACCTCCAGGAGAGTAGTGTACTGGCAGCTCCATGGATGATCTCCACAAGGACCTGGTCTGGGCAGAAGCCTCCCCCAGAGGGACTCACCTCCAGGAGAGTAGTGTACTGGCAGCTCCATGGATGATCTCCACAAGGACCTGGTCTGGGCAGAAGCCTCCCCCAGAGGGACTCACCTCCAGGAGAGTAGTGTACTGGCAGCTCCATGGATGATCTCCACAAGGACCTGGTCTGGGCAGAAGCCTCCCCCAGAGGGACTCACCTCCAGGAGAGTAGTGTACTGGCAGCTCCATGGATGATCTCCACAAGGACCTGGTCTGGGCAGAAGCCTCCCCCAGAGGGACTCACCTCCAGAAGAGTAGTGTACTGGGCAGCTCCATGGATGATCTCCACAAGGACCTGGTCTGTGCAGAAGCCTCCCCCAGAGGGACTCACCTCCAGGAGAGTAGTGTACTGGCAGCTCCATGGATGATCTCCACAAGGACCTGGTCTGGGCAGAAGCCTCCCCCAGAGGGACTCACCTCCAGGAGAGTAGTGTACTGGCAGCTCCATGGATGATCTCCACAAGGACCTGGTCTGGGCAGAAGCCTCCCCCAGAGGGACTCACCTCCAGGAGAGTAGTGTACTGGGTAGCTCCATGGATGATCTCCACAAGGACCTGGTCTGGGCAGAAGCCTCCCCCAGAGGGACTCACCTCCAGGAGAGTAGTGTACTGGGCAGCTCCATGGATGATCTCCACAAGGTCCTGGTCTGTGCAGAAGCCTCCCCCAGAGGGACTCACCTCCAGGAGAGTAGTGTACTGGCAGCTCCATGGATGATCTCCACAAGGACCTGGTCTGGGCAGAAGCCTCCCCCAGAGGGACTCACCTCCAGGAGAGTAGTGTACTGGCAGCTCCATGGATGATCTCCACAAGGACCTGGTCTGGGCAGAAGCCTCCCCCAGAGGGACTCACCTCCAGGAGAGTAGTGTACTGGGCAGCTCCATGGATGATCTCCACAAGGACCTGGTCTGGGCAGAAGCCTCCCCCAGAGGGACTCACCTCCAGGAGAGTAGTGTACTGGCAGCTCCATGGATGATCTCCACAAGGACCTGGTCTGGGCAGAAGCCACCCCCAGAGGGACTCACCTCCAGGAGAGTAGTGTACTGGGCAGCTTCATGGATGATCTCCACAAGGACCTGGTCTGTGCAGAAGCCTCCCCCAGAGGGACTCACCTTCAGAAGAGTAGTGTACTGGGCAGCTCCATGGATGATTTCCACAAGGACCTGGCCTGGGCAGAAGCCTCCCCCAGTAGGACTCACCTCCAGGAGAGTAGTGTACTGGGCAGCTCCATGGATGATCTCCACAAGGACCTGGTCTGGGCAGAAGCCTCCCCCAGAGGGACTCACCTCCAGGAGAGTAGTGTACTGGGCAGGTCCATGGATGATCTCCACAAGGACCTGGTCTGGGCAGAAGCATCCCCCAGAGGGACTCACCTCCAGGAGAGTAGTGTACTGGGCAGCTCCATGGATGATCTCCACAAGGACCTGGTCTGGGCCGAAGCCTCCCCTAGAGGGACTCACCTCCAGGAGAGTAGTGTAATGGGCAGCTCCATGGATGATCTCCACAAAGACCTGATCTGGGCAGAAGCCTCCCCTAGAGGGACTCACCTCCAGGAGAGTAGTGTACTGGGCAACTCCATGGGTCATCTCCACAAGGACCTGGTCTGGGCAGAAGCCTCCCCCAGAGGGACTCACCTCCAGGAGAGTAGTGTACTGGGCAGCTCAATGGATGATCTCCACAAGGACCTGGTCTGGGCAGAAGCCTCCCCCAGAGGGACTCACCTCCAGGAGAGTAGTGTACTGGCAGCTCCATGGATGATCTCCACAAGGACCTGGTCTGGGCAGAAGCCTCCCCCAGAGGGACTCACCTCCAGGAGAGTAGTGTACTGGGCAGCTCCATGGATGATCTCCACAAGGACCTGGTCTGGGCAGAAGCCTCCCCCAGAGGGACTCACCTCCAGGAGAGTAGTGTACTGGCAGCTCCATGGATGATCTCCACAAGGACCTGGTCTGGGCAGAAGCCTCCCCCAGAGGGACTCACCTCCAGGAGAGTAGTGTACTGGCAGCTCCATGGATGATCTCCACAAGGACCTGGTCTGGGCAGAAGCCTCCCCCAGAGGGACTCACCTCCAGGAGAGTAGTGTACTGGGCAGCTCCATGGATGATCTCCACAAGGACCTGGTCTGGGCAGAAGCCTCCCCCAGAGGTACTCAGCTCCAGGAGAGTAGTGTACTGGCAGCTACATGAATGATCTCCACAAGGACCTGGTCTGGGCAGAAGCCTCCCCCAGAGGGACTCACCTCCAGGAGAGTAGTTACTGGGCAGCTCCATGGATGATCTCCACAAGGACCTGGCCTGGGCAGAAGCCTCCCCCAGAGGGACTCACCTCCAGGAGAGTAGTGTACTGGGCAGCTCCATGGATGATCTCCACAAGGACCTGGTCTGGGCAGAAGCCTCCCCCAGAGGGACTCACCTCCAGGAGAGTAGTGTACTGGGCAGCTCCATGGATGATCTCCACAAGGACCTGGTCTGGGCAGAAGCCTCCTCCAGAGGGACTCACCTCCAGGAGAGTAGTGTACTGGGCAGCTCCATGAATGATCTCCACAAGGACCTGGTCTGGGCAGAAGCCTCCCCCAGAGGGACTCACCTCCAGGAGAGTAGTGTACTGGCAGCTCCATGGATGATCTCCACAAGGACCTGGTCTGGGCAGAAGCCTCCCCCAGAGGGGCTCACCTCCAGAAGAGTAGTGTACTGGCAGCTCCATGGATGATCTCCACAAGGACCTGGTCTGGGCAGAAGCCTCCCCTAGAGGAACTCACCTCCAGGAGATTAGTGTACTGGGCAGCTCCATGGATGATCTCCACAAGGACCTGGTCTGGCTAGAAGCCTCCCCTAGAGGGACTCACCTCCAGGAGAGTAGTGTACTGGCAGCTCCATGGATGATCTCCAAAAGGACCTGGTCTGGGCAGAAGCTCCCCCCAGAGGGACTCACCTCCAGGAGAGTAGTGTACTGGGCAGCTCCATGGATGATCTCCACAAGGACCTGGTCTGGGCAGAAGCCTCCCCCAGAGGGACTCACCTCCAGGAGAGTAGTGTACTGGGCAGCTCCATGGATGATCTCCACAAGGACCTGGTCTCGGCAGAAGCCTCCCCCAGAGGGACTCACCTTTAGGAGAGTAGTGTACTGGGCAGCTCCATGGATGATCTCCACAAGGACCTGGTCTGGGCAGAAGCCTCCCCCAGAGGGACTCACCTCCAGGAGAGTAGTGTACTGGGCAGCTCCATGGATGATCTCCACAAGGACCTGGTCTGGGCAGAAGCCTCCCCCAGAGGGACTCACCTCCAGGAGAGTAGTGTACTTGGGCAGATCCGTGGATGATCTCCACAAGGACCTGGCCTGGGCAGAAGCCTCCCCCAGAGGGACTCACCTCCAGGAGAGTAGTGTACTGGGCAGCTCCATTGATGATCTCCACAAGGACCTGGCCTGGGCAGAAGCCTCCCCTAGAGGGACTCACCTCCAGGAGAGTAGTGTACTGGCAGCTCCATGGATGATCTCCACAAGGACCTGGTCTGGGCAGAAGCCTCCCCCAGAGGGACTCACCTCCAGGAGAGTAGTGTACTGGGCAGCTCCATTGATGATCTCCACAAGGACCTGGTCTTGGCAGAAGCCTCCCATAGAGGGACTCACCTCCAGGAGAGTAGTGTACTGGCAGCTCCATGGATGATCTCCACAAGGACCTGGTCTGGGCAGAAGCCTCCCCCAGAGGGACTCACCTCCAGGAGAGTAGTGTACTGGCAGCTCCATGGATGATCTCCACAAGGACCTGGTCTGGGCAGAAGCCTCCCCCAGAGGGACTCACCTCCAGGAGAGTAGTGTACTGGGCAGCTCCATTGATGATCTCCACAAGGACCTGGTCTTGGCAGAAGCCTCCCATAGAGGGACTCACCTCCAGGAGAGTAGTGTACTGGCAGCTCCATGGATGATCTCCACAAGGACCTGGTCTGGGCAGAAGCCTCCCCCAGAGGGACTCACCTCCAGGAGAGTAGTGTACTGGGCAGCTCCATGGATGATCTCCACATGGACCTGGTCTGGGCAGAAGCCTCCCCCAAGGGGACTCACCTCCAGGAGAGTAGTTACTGGGCAGCTCCATGGCTGATCTCCACAAGAACCTGGCCTGGGCAGAAGCCTCCCCCAGAGGGACTCACCTCCAGGAGAGTAGTGTACTGGGCAGCTCCATGGATGATCTCCACAAGGACCTGGCCTGGGCAGAAGCCTCCCCCAGAGGGACTCACTTCCAGGAGAGTAGTGTACTGGGTAGCTCCATGGATGATCTCCACAAGGACCTGGTCTGGGCAGAAGCCACCCCTAGAGGGACTCACCTCCAGGAGAGTAGTGTATTGGGCAGCTCCATGGATGATCTCCACAAGGACCTGGTCTGGGCAGAAGCCTCCCCCAGAGGGACTCACCTCCAGGAGAGTAGTGTACTGGGCAGCTCCATGGATGATCTCCACAAGGACCTGGCCTGGGCAGAAGCCTCCCCCAGAGGGACTCACCTCCAGGAGAGTAGTGTACTGGGCAGCTCCATGGATGATCTCTACAAGGACCTGGTCTGGGCAAAACCTCCTCCAGAGGGACTCACCTCCAGGAGAGTAGTGTACTGGGCAGCTCCATGGATGATCTCCACAAGGACCTGGCCTGGGCAGAAGCCTCCCCCAGAGGGACTCACCTCCAGGAGAGTAGTGTACTGGCAGCTCCATGGATGATCTCCACAAGGACCTGGTCTGGGCAGAAGCCTCCCCCCGAGGGACTCACCTCCAGGAGAGTAGTGTACTGGGCAGCTCCATGGATGATCTCCACAAGGACCTGGTCTGGGCAGAAGCCTCTCCCAGAGGGACTCACCTCCAGAAGAGTAGTGTACTGGGCAGCTCCATGGATGATCTCCACAAGGACCTGGTCTGGGCAAAAGCCTCCTCCAGAGGGACTTACCTCCAGGAGAGTAGTGTACTGGGCAGCTCCATGGATGATCTCCACAAGGACCTGGTCTGGGCAGAAGCCTCCCCCAGAGGGACTCACCTCCAGGAGAGTAGTGTACTGGCAGCTCCATGGATGATCTCCACAAGGACCTGGTCTGGGCAGAAGCCTCCCCCAGAGGGACTCACCTCCAGGAGAGTAGTGTACTGGCAGCTCCATGGATGATCTCCACAAGGACCTGGTCTGGGCAGAAGCCTCCCCCAGAGGGACTCACCTCCAGGAGAGTAGTGTACTGGCAGCTCAATGGATGATCTCCACAAGGACCTGGTCTGGGCAGAAGCCTGCCCTAGAGGGACTCACCTCCAGGAGAGTAGTGTACTGGGCAGCTCCATGGATGATCTCCACAAGGACCTGGTCTGTGCAGAAGCCTCCCCCAGAGAGACTCACCTCCAGGAGAGTAGTGTACTGGGCAGCTCCATGGATGATGTCCACAAGGACCTGGTCTGGGCAGAAGCCTCCCCCAGAGGGACTCACCTCCAGGAGAGTAGTGTACTGGGCAGCTCCATGGATGATGTCCACAAGGACCTGGTCTGGGCAGAAGCCTCCCCCAGAGGGACTCACCTCCAGGAGAGTAGTGTACTGGCAGCTCCATGGATGATCTCCACAAGGACCTGGTCTGTGCAGAAGCCTCCCCCAGAGGGACTCACCTCCAGGAGAGTAGTGTACTGGCAGCTCCATGGATGATCTCCACAAGGACCTGGTCTGGGCAGAAGCCTCCCCCAGAGGGACTCACCTCTAGGAGAGTAGTGTACTGGGCAGCTCCATGGATGATGTCCACAAGGACCTGGTCTGGGCAGAAGCCACCCCCAGAGGGACTCACCTCCAGGAGAGTAGTGTACTGGCAGCTCCATGGATGATCTCCACAAGGACCTGGTCTGGGCAGAAGCCTCCCCCAGAGGGACTCACCTCCAGGAGAGTAGTGTACTGGGCAGCTCCATGGTTGATCTCCACAAGGACCTGGTCTGGGCAGAAGCCTCCCATAGAGGGACTCACCTCCAGGAGAGTAGTGTACTGGCAGCTCCATGGATGATCTCCACAAGGACCTGGTCTGGGCAGAAGCCTCCCCCAGAGGGACTCACCTCCAGGAGAGTAGTGTACTGGGCAGCTCCATGGATGATGTCCACAAGGACCTGGTCTGGGCAGAAGCCACCCCCAGAGGGACTCACCTCCAGGAGAGTAGTGTACTGGCAGCTCCATGGATGATCTCCACAAGGACCTGGTCTGGGCAGAAGCCTCCCCCAGAGGGACTCACCTCCAGGAGAGTAGTGTACTGGGCAGCTCCATGGTTGATCTCCACAAGGACCTGGTCTGGGCAGAAGCCTCCCATAGAGGGACTCACCTCCAGGAGAGTAGTGTACTGGCAGCTCCATGGATGATCTCCACAAGGACCTGGTCTGGGCAGAAGCCTCCCCCAGAGGGACTCACCTCCAGGAGAGTAGTGTACTGGGCAGCTCCATGGATGATGTCCACAAGGACCTGGTCTGGGCAGAAGCCTCCCCCAGAGGGACTCACCTCCAGGAGAGTAGTGTACTGGCAGCTCCATGGATGATCTCCACAAGGACCTGGTCTGGTAAGAAGCCTCCCCCAGAGGGACTCACCTCCAGGAGAGTAGTGTACTGGGCAGCTCCATGGATGATCTCCACAAGGACCTGGTCTGGGCAGAAGCCTCCCCCAGAGGGACTCACCTCCAGGAGAGTAGTGTACTGGGCAGCTCCATGGATGATGTCCACAAGGACCTGGTCTGTGCAGAAGCCTCCCCCAGAGAGACTCACCTCCAGGAGAGTAGTGTACTGGCAGCTCCATGGATGATGTCCACAAGGACCTGGTCTGGGCAGAAGCCTCCCCCAGAGGGACTCACCTCCAGGAGAGTATTGTACTGGGCAGCTCCATGGATGATCTCCACAAGGAACTGGTCTGGGCAGAAGCCTCCCCTAGTGGGACTCACCTCCAGGAGAGTAGTGTACTGGGCAGCTCCATGGATGATCTGCACAAGGACCTGGCCTAAGCAGAAGCCTCCCCCAGAGGGACTCACCTCCAGGAGAGTAGTGTTCTGGCAGCTCCATGGATGATCTCCACAAGGACCTGGCCCCAGAGGGACTCACCTCCAGGAGGTTGCCCGTGCGGATCTCCGGGCCCTTGGTGTCCAGCGCCACGGCCAGCGGGTACACGCGGTTGATGCGGCGACTGTAGTTCTGCACGGCGGTGCGTATGTTGTTGAGTGTGAGGTCGTGGTAGTCGTGCGTGCCATGCGAGAAGTTGAGGCGCGCCACGTTCATGCCGGCCTCCATCATTTTCTCCAGCATCTCCACGCTCTGCGTGGCCGGTCCTGCAAGCACGAGGCTGGTCACTGCCTGTTTATGTAGCCCCACAGTGCATGGAGGCGTAGCAGCTCTTTGGAAACTCTATACTCTGTGTTGTTGGGTTTGCTAGCACGTGTCTGGTCACTGGCTTTTTTGTAGTTCCACAGCATGGAATTGTAGTGGCACAGTGGCAATACATGGGGTAATAATTCAAGCATCTCCAGTTTCTACGTGTCCAGAACTGTAAGAACATTCTCTGATCACCACCTGGTTATGTAGTACCATATTGCATGGAGGCTTAGGGGCACTGTAGATATCTAAAAGGATACTGCTGTGTGTCGCTACGCTGTACGCCTGCAAGTTCCAGCACATGTCTCCAATGTGTTGTATAGTCCTGCATTGTATATACATATAGTGTCTCAATATCTACTTCAGGGGGTTTTACATATCAAACCCATGCTTTGTGTAGTCGAGCCTAAAAGCACGAGTGCCTTTCACCTCCGGGTTGTTATGCAAAGGCATATAGACACAGTTGCTATCCCAGGTTGTGATGCTATAAAGCCTCCACGCTCTGTGTGGCCTGGTCTGCTAGAATGAGCGATGTTACCCCCTTTTCATGTTATGCAGCCCTGCCATATCCCAGGTGTCGCTGCTCTAGTGTATCCATGCTCTGAGTGCCTGAGCCTGCAAGCTAATTCACCTATTACTGCTTGCTTAAGCAGTCTCACAGTCCTGCAACGGCAGAGTGTCTATCCAGAAGAAACCGTGCTACCTTTTTTGTATATTATCCTGAAGTACTGGAGTATTTATTTTTGAATAGATGGACACGGTGTGGTTCATATTTTATCACAGTGAAAGCCAACATGAAGCAAAACATAATAGTCGGCAGATTAAGACAATACGAAGAGGTCACCATAATTCGTGAACTAATTAGTGGATGGTACATACAACAAAGACTTGTTTTACTTGTACGTATATACAATTTAAAAATATATCAATTTTTTAGATGTCAAAAATTTAGTTTTTGTTTATCATAATGTGATTTCCAACAAAGACTGAAATATCGAAGTATTCTAAAAATATCCTACCAATATTATCAGGTCGATCATATCCTACCTTATCCCGTGACCGATCATAGCCCTGTGATTATATTAAACCCCTGTAGTGATATCGTATTTATATGTTTGGATAGTATCCCTCTTAGAGATCGTAACCTTGTGATGAGATTGTATCTCTATGAAGAGATCATATTCCTTTGATGAGATCGTATCCCTCTTATTAATCGTATCTATGTGATTAGATAATATCCCTATGCGAGGTCGTATACCTGAGATTTGATCATATCCTTGTGCGAGGTCCTATTCCTGAGATGAGATCGTATCATTACTGAGATAAATGTTTTTACATAATGTGTGTTCTTTTCGTTATTTGTGTGTAGTCAAGGACTCTATTCTGGACTGAAGATATTACGATCTCTAGGTTTTATATTATATTATATCCATACAATTTATTCTGATAGTTCCAAAACTTTTGTCTGCTTGAAAGAGGTCATTACTTGTTTGAAAATAATGCAAATTATGAATTTAATAAGACCTTTTTTTCGTATAAATTTGGTCTATACTACTTACAATTAATTGTACTTGACCTGGCCTCTTGGTTCAAAGACACTTGGCCCATGTGCCTGACAATGAACATGGCCTTTTTTGAAATGTTCGCCGAGTATCGAAGAAAAATATTTCTTGGTTCGGAGACGTTTGGCCTGTATGAAGATTTGTTGTTTCTTATTTTTCGCAATGATAACTTTTTTGTGGCATCAGATTTGTGTTTGACTCTGTGTTAGATCACATATTTTTGTGGCGCAAATGTTCCCTTGGTATGCTTGGTTCTACTTTTGTTCTATGTTTGAGACAGTTCCAACAAGTATTGTTCACGTACTGGGTTACTGGCTGATGGCTCAGAAGCGACGGCCTGCGTGCCTCGAGGGAGCAGCAGTTGGTACCCCTGGCTTCTGCAAGCTCGAGTCTCTCCCCGCGCAATACTGATCAACTTTCAGACTTTTTCAATTGTTTAACTTTCACGAAATGAAAAAAGATATACAGCGCATACGTTTTGCATAATTAGCTGCCAAAGTTACATTTTTTAAGTTTTTGGGTTCTACAAGTAAGGAGTATATAATTTATTGCAGAACTGAAACTTTTTAGGTTTAACTGCAATGCCACTGGCTACTTCATGATATGGTTTGCATTTCTATCACAAAAAAAGTTATTTTATATTTCTTGGATGTCAAAATCGTAACAAATTTGAGAATTTAGAAATGCCAGGTAAAATTAATTAATATTTTCTGAAAGAAATTAATTATGACCGAAAGTTATACCGTAAATAAAGGGCAACGATTGTGTGTGGGTCACTATTTTTTCAAGATGGTGGAATTCGTGATGGCGGAAGAGGTCAAGGTCAAGGAACAAGGTTATTCAAGATGGCTGCCGGAATGTTACAAGCCAAGATGGCGGTCGTCATTGGCCCCATCTGCAACCCGGACCCTGGACCCTGCCGCATGAGGAACAATACATAGGTACTACTAGTTATTCTTTATGAAAACAACCTAGTGCCTTGGAAATTCAGAACCATCTCGATTCCAGATTCCAGATATGCACATGAAAATTCGAAATATAGATTTTCAGGGCCTCTTACAATTCCCGTGACGGAACTTTGGTCTTAGGTTAGGAATAAGTCATTTAACACATTTAAACACTTTTTTTTTCTCAATAAGTTTGTACGAAAATTTAGTTTGTTATGTATATTTAAAAAAAAATACACTCTGCTTATCAAAACGACACATGAAAATCATATAAAAAATTTTTATTTACGTATATGTCTGACAATATAAACGAAACTACTTAAATTAAATTGTGTTTATCGTAACCGTTTATACCAAATTAAAATTTCAGTTATAGTAAACGCATTTAACTAACGTTGTCTTAAAGATGAAATATAGCTTAAGAATTTATTTTGATTGTTTGCATTAAAATAGGCATCACATCATTTTGACAATATTATTTTTAATGACTGAAACATTTATTCAACTATCACTTATGATTGACTTAGTAGGTATTAATACAAACATTTACGTTATTAACAATGACTTAAAAATAATAGTTAATTTGAAAAATGTTATAAAATATTTTTGGAAAGTTTAACTATGAAGCATTACTTCTGAGTCTGCTGTTGTTGTTGACCGCAGGTTCTAAAAATAGGTCTAGTCCCCTTACATGTATTAGAACATTTCAAAATAACTGATAGCAAAAGACAATCAAATGCACTTTCCACTTCACGTGACATTCAGTTGTGCATACGACACTTTAAAACACACATAAAAATCGCTATCAATATCCAACAAACAATCAGCTTCGAACAAACTTCACCACTCAACATAAGTGTTCCACGTATAACCGAGTATCCCATAGATTATAATGCTTCAAGGTGCCTCATCGCAGAATGTTAGCAATTTCGCTTTGTATATTAATGACGTGAAAACACAAGATGACAGCCCTATAAAACTCAAAAATGTTTCTTACAACAAAGGTGGAACTGTCAAGTATTAAATTATTATAAATTTAAACCCGTAATCACTCAACATTATTCCTTTACATACTACAATTTGAAAATTATATTTGAGTAGTTCTGCATCGGTTACTACATGGAATTCAATAAACTATCCGAAAGTTTTTCTCTCGTTTTGATCGGTTCTTAGCCGCTTGCAATGTCGAACATAGAAGCTAAGGAAAGCATCACTTCACTTGACTAATAAATTAGCTTTTGCTGTGGCTTTACGCTTTGTTGTAAAAACGAAGACACACCAAATAAAGCCCGTGTTTTTAATTCCCCTGAATCTACTGAAATCTTATTAAATAATAATAATGTGCGAGACATTATCAGTAAAACTAAAGTATTAAATTTAATGGACACTGCTTAGGTTTGTTGAACGGATATCTTCGTGGTTTAGTTGAACGCAATAGAATTTAATTTTATAAGTTGTCTGTATCTGTTATTTTTCATTAAATTCTGATTTGTTGACCATATAACTCATTATAATTATTTTTTCGTCTTCACAACTTATGGCCAATTTACAACGTATTTTTTAAATCAAAAATACAAGAAATTTAAATAAAAAATTAAAATTTAATCTAAATATATTTAATAAGCGTATTTTTTTAATAACAGGATAAGGTAATATTTTGTGTGGCTCAGTCTACTGTCAGCTTCCCGTACTGCAACAGGCGGATTGTCTTCTTACGAAACAAGTGCGACTGTTTGATGTACACATATTAAGTTTACATTTTAAGCAATACCGGAATCGTAATCCCCGAAATCTTAAAAATTTGACCCACAAATTTTGACAACAAAAATAATTTCTTGCTGCGGACATTCTAACCACTCGTACTGATTGAAAAGTAAAATGTTATTTATTTTTCTAAGTGTCTTGTATTTCAATCATGTATACAACATAGATAAGATCTTTAATTTTAAAGATTTACATCCTTTAGAATTTTAATAAATCTATTACGGGGTCGTGTAAGTACATTGGAAAAGTTTTTCAAAAATTAGTACATTTGGTGACAAACAATTATACAAAACCAAAATAAGGACTTTCAAATTTTGTTATCTTCCAGTTAATTTGTTAAATCACTATGCAGGAACTTTACAGTGGATTTTGATTAGATTTATACGATGAAAATACAATTTACCACGCATAAGAGAATGAAATAGTAAACGATATTTTCAAAGCTATTAAAGCTGAAGAAAAATTCGTGTAAAAATAATGTATACACCATACATACAACTCTAATCTACAATTTTCCGAAATTCTTAACCTAAAGTACTAAAGAAACAAATAGAATTTTATTTCGTATATAAAAAAAATGGTATCTTCGAAGCTAACCAAGCTAAAGTTAAGGAACTAAGCATATACAATGAATATAAAAATAGCGGCAAATAATTTTAAACACTATACGAAATTATATTTCTTAGGGGGGAAATAGTACAAAGAGTGTAATTTTGGATTTATAACAATACATCTTATATCACAAAATAACTAAGCGGAAGATCATTTATGGGGCATTAGTGTCTACTAAACATATTGAAACTACCAACTGAAACTTATGTATAGGCCTACTTAAATATCACGTGTAAAGGATTTAAAAGGGTTTTTTAATTTGATTAAATTAAAAATTTTAATTCTCTGAACAAATAAAACTTAAGTCAAGAGATTGAGTATTAATCATATGCACATTAATAAAGCTAAATTTTCTTAACTTTTTTTCTAAAATAAGTAATACAAATAAAGGGACGAAAGTTGGATAGGTTTGGTTTCATGACGAAAAATTCTCATCACCGAAAACCCTTAAGGGGAAAGTAAGATAATGAGCATGATTAATTTAAAATAATGAACTACGGGGAAAGCTTAAGGCGAAATCTTTGTATTTTAATAATACATGTTAATTTTTTGTATGCTTGGATGTTTGGTACTCTATCAAGACTTTAATACTGAACGGATTTTAATAAAAGTTGAAAATAAAAGGTAACCTATGAACTGGATTGAATAAAAGCTTCACGTAACTATGAAATTCTTGCCTTAAACAATAAAAAAAGGGATAAATTCGATGTTACAATAGAAAAATCATAAGTGGTAAGACCTTAGGCATGAATAGAAATACAATGATTGCGTGTTAATTAATTTAAGTATGCTAAGAAAAACATTAAGTCTTAGAATTATGCAGTTTTTGATCTAAAGGAAAGCAACTAGATCAAAGTTTCTTAACTTTTAACTTTGTTTCAGTCACATTAAGGCCACCGCCTACCCGGGCACACACGCGGTGCGCAGAGCTTCAGGGAAAACAACGCTATTTCAAAACTACTCAAGATATCCGAGTGGGGGACTGCTTACAAAAAGAATTTGAGAGTTCGCTGAGGGCCGAAAAGTACTTTTAATTTCGGATTAAGTTTTTAAACTGTATGTTTATAAGAGATAAAATGGCTAAAACGCATGTTTTCAGAATAATTTTTTAGCGTAAAAAAACCGTACAGATTCTTGAAAGCACTTAAGGAACTCGCATTACACCTTTATGTTCATTCCTCGGCCTTATAATGTCACGGTCACCGCTCATATGCACGACGAGAAGACTGCGCGCCAGTCCAGAGGAGACACCGCGCTAGAAGCACCAGCGAGCGTCGCGCTTATCATCCCGCCTCACTGACACACACACACCCCTGACGAGGCGGGCCCCTTAAGTAACCTTTGATGAATCTAACTTAAATACGAGCCTCATGTTCGCTATGCGAAAGCAACAATGAAGATGAACTACGGGAGGAGGATGGCAAGGAATTCAGGCAGCTTAGAAAGAGTACACATGTTCGCTGGCGAGGTTCTGGCTTGTCTGGTCTCAGCTTAGGAACTACTTCTCGCTACGAGCTACTTGCTGTAGAACACACCATAAGCACCATTACCAACTCTATGACCTAAAAACTATGTTTAATAAAATATTATGTTTTAAATAAATATATTTCTTACGGGTTGAAAGTTAATGAACCTAAAAACAATTATACCTTCTTTTTTTCTGAATTATTTAGATTTTAGCTTCTAATCAAGGACATTAACTAACAATCAAAGAAAGAAGATTGCATACATTAAATTTTATAATGCCGCTATCGAACTAAGCTAACAAGAGTGAGATAAATTCTTCCAATATTTAATGTTAGTATTTAAAATATATGGAATTATATTTTTAGTGATCTGAGGTAACAAAAGGTTTTCAACATAAAAAATTTATTCCTACACAATTTGACTACACATATGAACAATTAACATTGAAACATTAATTCGTTAGTAGATAATGAAATGTAAAATTTAAAAAATAATAATATGAGTTATGAGTTTAATGTATTAATATTTGTAAAATATAATACGATAACAACATTCGCTCAAAAGATTTTAAATGTTTAATTGTGTCTATCTATTATGTGTATTCATAAGACTCTGCACTTTGAATCCCTGCACACGGATGTGATGATACAACTCGAAGTCTTATCTTTTGCAGACAGCCCGCGACTTGAATGTCAAAAAAACTTCAGAAGTTTAAAACAAGCAAAATACTTCAGTTATTACCATTATCTTATTTTTTTCAATTATCACTTTTATCAGTAGACACATAATAACTAAAAATAGTAAAAATACTTAAAAAAACACTTCTAACATTCCGAATAGTTTTAGAATTTTCTTACTCTAAAATTTTCAACTAATATTGACAGTTCACAAAATAATATTAACATTTACTGCAATGCGTTAGGTAATTTATTTTTAGTAATTTATATAGTATCACTTTTTTTCCACGAGTATAGTTTATTTCTGATAATGTTATTTTACTGTTATTAATATATAGGAAAGACAAGTAAAATATTAAAATTAAAATAAAAACCAAAAGAGGTTTCTAATTCTACATTAATTTCTTATAATGTTTATCCTCTACATACGAAACAAGGCCCTACTAATACCTACAAAATCAAGTTTACCAATCCAATTTTTAAACAAGATGATATTTTATCCTGTGAAAAAGGTGTGCTAACATGTTTACTGCAATGAGCAGATTAATAAAATTCTATGTTACAAAAATTATATGTATATCTCCTATATCGATCTTCTATATACAGTACTATAGGCCTACCTGAAACAACTTCATGGTTTAGCGTGATGGAATCCTTGCTATAAGGACGTCATCAACTAAAGGGTAATTCTGCTTTTCGCAATGCGACGGAACAATACGTCACTGGGAAAACAGTTATTTTTCGTCGGGATTAAAAATTGCAAGTAACTGCTATACAGCCGCGGGCTGAATTTCTTACCAATTGTTTTGGTGATAAATCCAAGCAAACGGCACGCAGGTAAAATAAAATAAAAAATTGGTTGTCTGTAAAGTCGGTTTACGGACGATAGCTTAACGTGACAACGTCATAACAAAACATTGATGAAATGATTGCATACTTTTATGAATAAAATTGAATCATTTTTATTTAATAATAAAAGAATAAATACTTGAAATTAAACTAGTAATCAGATTTTTAAAATGCAAGGATATTTACCTTTATTGCCGAAATTGTTGTTGTAATAAGCAATGAAAACCACATTAACTTTTCACTTCACTTTATAACCAGTCGACGAAACAAGTAGTATGTTTTGGTTCCTCCGGGGACAGGATTCACACCCAGAACCCAGTTTCCGGAAATACATTCCTATACTACTAAAATACTACGAAAATTTTCCCGCATTTCTAGCATAAAAATTACTGATTTTCAATATGACGCTCACATTTCAAGATGACGGGCACCTTAGTAATAATAAATTATTACTGCACTCTAGCGGGTAAGAATTAAACTAACATGGCATCAGCGCACTCTAGCCGACGATACAATGATGATCGCTTCCAGCAAACGACGACAAGATGGCGGACATGACGTCATACTACCTGATGATATATATACTTTTAAATATGTGGTGGGGGTCAGTCTGCCAGCAGCCACCACGGGGGAAGGATCAGCCGCCATTTTTATTTTTTGCACTCGTCGGGTTCGAACCGAGGACTCCAAGCTCCGTGTCGTAAAAGTAAATTTTTAAAATATTTTTTATTAATATTTTATTAGTTAAAATTTTAAATAATTTTTTAAAAAAATTCCGATTTTCTAACATAAAAATTACGGATTTTCAAGATGGCGGACGTAACGGAAATTTCAACGGTTACGTCATAATCCAAGATGGCGGTCATAATCCTAGATGACTTCAGAGGCTTATCGGAGGCTGTAGACAAGGATGCTTAAGCCTCTTTTAGGAATTTTCGTGGTTTCTAAGGAAAAGCGACTTTTGAGGATTTTCGAAATCCTAATTTTTGAATTGTTTTTTTTTTTTGAGATTTTTTGGCAGAATTTTTTTACACACAAATAAAAATTTTGACGATCTTTGAGGAATTTTGGGCAAATTTTGCCCAATTTCGGGCAATTTTGACAAGTTTTGGGGATCAAATTTCAAGGTCAAGGTCAAAGGTCAAAGGTCAAGGTCACGACCATCCAAGATGGCCGCCGTGACCTCACAATCCAAGATGGCGGACACCGGCTCCGGCTCCACATCCTGAATCCTGTCCCCGGAGGAACCAAAACATACTACTGATACAGTTCACGTGTAGATGTAAGTTGTGTGCTGCCGCTGTCTTTCTTCTCCTCGGACGCATAGGCCAATCGAGTGGAAGAGAGATAGATGCGGCGCAAGCGTACAATGAGCGCAACGGGACACAGCGTAACGGGACAATGTGCGTAACGGGACACTTTTCGTGCGTGAAGCCGGCGTTCATCGATTTATTAGATGTCACGTCAAAATTGTCAATTAATAATTAGTAATTAGCATATTAAAGCATTAATAAGCCATACAAATTCTAGACTCAGCACGGTATCAGTTCGTTCATGACTAAATTATTGTCAGGTGTCCGTTTCCCGGCGACAAAAACAAGCAAAGCCTACGTGAATGAGTGAATATGTTTTATTGGTTGACACAACACAAAGTAAGGTTAAAAGAACGAACATGGCACTAGCTTTCTCTGCCTTTCAGTAGCGAGTGTGGTAATGAGTGGGAGAAAAGACTTATTTCTGTACACAGCAGCGTTACTCCCTCCTCGTATATCATAGCTGTGGCTTGTGTTGGAAGTAGTTTTGGATAAATATGTATGTTTAAAATAATATTAATCATTGCTTTTATTTATATTTATCAGCTGGACACTGCGAGTAAGAACAGCTACACAACATTTTATTAGCAACCAAATTCTACAGTTCAAGTCTTTTTTTTTTTTCTGTCAAACCGCGTGTTGATATAAAAATGGTAAAGCAGTTGAGAATTTCCTGGCGTGGTGAGTTCGTTTAGAGTCCACCAACAAACAGATTAGTGTCCGCTAGTTAGGGAATTCCTGTGGTTTACTGTGTTCTATGGAAACATTATATGTTATATATTGCAAATGAAAAATAACTGTAAATAATAGTATGACAAGTATGAAATTGAGCGAAAAAAAGATTATTTTCTCTACTGGTAGTAATCTAATACTAAAGCATTTGCAAATTAATATATATGTATATGTATAAGGTATTGTAAATAACAGAGAATACGTGCAAGTTATAAAAAAACACACTTCGACATGTAGGTAGTTAACTGGCTAGTACATATCATATTTACTCTTATTTCATTGTATCGCTTAAGTTCAACGAAGAGTAAACAGTTCTTGAAGGTTCTTTCCACAAAATTAATTTAAAGCATTTACAATATAATTTTTTATGTATACTAAACGTGTATGAAATTAAGCAGTTCCAATAGAAATTTGTAAAGTACTTAAGTTTAAAACAGAATCGCTTTTGGGTATAGATGAACATTCTTATGTTATTATTACCGCAGACGCCATAGTTAGTTTTATTATAAAGGTTTATTTACTGTCCGAGAAAAAGATAACAATAGTATTGCTGGTATTTTTAAAGTTAATATAAAAAAAACAATTTTCGAACCTGTCTCACCTTTATCATTAAAAGATTGAATTTATATTTAAATTTTTAACATACATTTTTAAAATTGTTTTGATCCATATAACTTAATGGTGATTGGAATTCTTTGGAAAAATACGTGATAAAAGTGTCCAAAAACCTTCTACGTGAGCTCATTAAGAAGAAAATTTCTGCATTGTACTATAATCTATTTGTACTAAAAAATAAATCAGGGTAAATTACCAGTTCATTGCAATGATTTATGAATGTAAACTATATAAATAGATGATTTTTATTTAATTAAAAAATATTGTTGTTGTATTAATGAATATTTGTTATTCAATTCCGACATCCTGCGAAAACAATTAAACGAATTTCAACAAACATTTTTGTTTGTATAGTCTTTAGCTAACTGAAATACGAGACTTTGCATCATAAAGAAACTCAACCCCAATGGAAGTGATAAGGGTATTCATTATTTAACAATATAAAATTAAATCTTCAAAGTTATTAAAGAAAAAATTGAGTTATTGGATATGAACAACAAAATTAAAACTAGCTGTATCAAGGCTAATGCTGAAAGTTCGTTTACCAGCTTAATTAACTCGTTAGAATGAAGAGTAAAAATGCCATAATCGTAGGTGAAGTGAGTGTTGTTGAACAAACATTTAAACATAAATGACATTTCTCATTACCAAAATATTGTTTTGATATCCTGTTGGTAAATGGGGTTAGGGGTTTTCATTGATATTTAATATAATGAACATGCCCAAGGACGCACACAGGTGAGTGTGGCAGCCCTGCGGAGACTCACCGATGGTGCACACGATGCTCGTGAGGCGGGGTAGCGTGGCCTCTGAGGTCGCGTCCAGCAGACTGCGGCTCTCCAGCAGAGTAGAGGCGCGCGCGGACAGCGCCTGGTTGCTGGCCACACCTTCCTCCGGGGGCCGCTCCTGCGCCCAGGACACACGCCTGCACCTGCTGTACTCCACAGGCACCTGCTGTACTCCACAGGCACCTGCTGTACTCCACAGGCACCTGCTGTACTCCACAGGCACCTGCTGTACTCCACAGGCACCTGCTGTACTCCACAGGCACCTGCTGTACTCCACAAGCACCTGCTGTACTCCACAGGCACCTGCTGTACTCCACAGGCACCTGCTGTACTCCACTGGCACCTGCTGAACTCCACAGGCACCTGCTATGCTCCACAGGCACCTGCTGTACTCAACAGGCACCTGCTGTACTCCACAGGCACCTGCTCTACTCCACAGGCACCTGCTGTACTCCACAGGCACCTGCTGTACTCCACAGGCACCTGCTGTACTCCACAGGCACCTGCTGCACTCTACAGGCACCTGCTGCACTCCACAGGCACCTGCTGTGCTCCACTGGCACCTGCTGTACTCCACTGGCACCTGCTGTACTCCACAGGCACCTGCTGTGCTCCACAGGCACCTGCTGTACTCAACAGGCACCTTCTGTACTCCACAGGCACCTGCTCTACTCCACAGGCACCTGATGTACTCCACAGGCACCTGCTGTACTCCACTGGCACCTTCTGTACTCCACAGGCACCTGCTGTACTCCACAGGCACCTGCTGTACTCCACAGGCACCTGCTGTACTCCACAGGCACCTGCTGTACTCCACAGGCACCTGCTGTACTCAACAGGCACCTGCTGTACTCCACAGGCACCTTCTGTACTCTACTGGCACCTGCTGTACGCCACTGGCACCTGCTGTACTCCACAGGCACCTGCTGTACTCCACAGGAACCTGCTGTACTCCACAGGCACCTGCTGTGCTCCACTGGCACCTGCTGTACTCCACTGGCACCTGCTGTACTCCACAGGCACCTGCTGTACTCCACAGGCACCTTCTGTACTCTACTGGCACCTGCTGTACTCCACTGGCACCTGCTGTACTCCACAGGCACCTGCTGTACTCCACAGGAACCTGCTGTACTCCACAGGCACCTGCTGTGCTCCACTGGCACCTGCTGTACTCCACTGGCACCTGCTGTACTCCACAGGCACCTGCTGTACTCCACAGGCACCTGCTGTGCTCCACAGGCACCTGCTGTACTCAACAGGCACCTGCTGTACTCCACAGGCACCTGCTGTACTCCACAGGCACCTGCTGTACTCCACAGGCACCTGCTGTACTCCACAGGCACCTGCTGTACTCCACAGGCACCTGCTGTACTCCACAGGCACCTGCTGTACTCCACAAGCACCTGCTGTACTCCACAGGCACCTGCTGTACTCCACAGGCACCTGCTGTACTCCACTGGCACCTGCTGAACTCCACAGGCACCTGCTATGCTCCACAGGCACCTGCTGTACTCAACAGGCACCTGCTGTACTCCACAGGCACCTGCTCTACTCCACAGGCACCTGCTGTACTCCACAGGCACCTGCTGTACTCCACAGGCACCTGCTGTACTCCACAGGCACCTGCTGTACTCCACAGGCACCTGCTGTACTCCACAGGCACCTGCTGTACTCCACAGGCACCTGCTGCACTCTACAGGCACCTGCTGTACTCCACAGGCACCTGCTGTACTCCACAGGCACCTGCTGTACTCCACAGGCACCTGCTGTACTCCACAGGCACCTGCTGTACTCCACAGGCACCTGCTGTACTCAACAGGCACCTGCTGTACTCCACAGGCACCTGCTGTACTCCACAGGCACCTGCTGTACTCAACAGGCACCTGCTGTACTCCACAGGCACCTGCTGTACTCCACAGGCACCTGCTGTACTCCACAGGCACCTGCTGTACTCCACAGGCACCTGCTGTACTCCACTGGCACCTGCTGTACTCCACAGGCACCTGCTGTACTCCACAGGCACCTGCTGTACTCCACAGGCACCTGCTGTACTCCACAGGCACCTGCTGTACTCCACAGGCACCTGCTGTACTCCACAGGCACCTGCTGTACTCAACAGGCACCTGCTGTACTCCACAGGCACCTGCTGTACTCCACAGGCACCTGCTGTACTCAACAGGCACCTGCTGTACTCCACAGGCACCTGCTGTACTCCACAGGCACCTGCTGTACTCCACAGGCACCTGCTGTACTCCACAGGCACCTGCTGTACTCCACAGGCACCTGCTGTACTCCACTGGCACCTGCTGAACTCCACAGGCACCTGCTATGCTCCACAGGCACCTGCTGTACTCAACAGGCACCTGCTGTACTCCACAGGCACCTGCTCTACTCCACAGGCACCTGCTGTACTCCACAGGCACCTGCTGTACTCCACAGGCACCTGCTGTACTCCACAGGCACCTGCTGCACTCTACAGGCACCTGCTGCACTCCACAGGCACCTGCTGTGCTCCACTGGCACCTGCTGTGCTCCACTGGCACCTGCTGTACTCCACAGGCACCTGCTGTGCTCCACAGGCACCTGCTGTACTCAACAGGCACCTTCTGTACTCCACAGGCACCTGCTCTACTCCACAGGCACCTGATGTACTCCACAGGCACCTGCTGTACTCCACTGGCACCTTCTGTACTCCACAGGCACCTGCTGTACTCCACAGGCACCTGCTGTACTCCACAGGCACCTGCTGTACTCCACAGGCACCTGCTGTACTCCACAGGCACCTGCTGTACTCAACAGGCACCTTCTGTACTCCACAGGCACCTTCTGTACTCTACTGGCACCTGCTGTACTCCACTGGCACCTGCTGTACTCCACAGGCACCTGCTGTACTCCACAGGAACCTGCTGTACTCCACAGGCACCTGCTGTGCTCCACTGGCACCTGCTGTACTCCACTGGCACCTGCTGTACTCCACAGGCACCTGCTGTACTCCACAGGCACCTTCTGTACTCTACTGGCACCTGCTGTACTCCACTGGCACCTGCTGTACTCCACAGGCACCTGCTGTACTCCACAGGAACCTGCTGTACTCCACAGGCACCCGCTGTGCTCCACTGGCACCTGCTGTACTCCACTGGCACCTGCTGTACTCCACAGGCACCTGCTGTACTCCACAGGCACCTGCTGTGCTCCACAGGCACCTGCTGTACTCCACAGGCACCTGATGTACTCAACAGGCACCTGCTGTACTCCACAGGCACCTGATGTACTCCACAGGCACCTGCTGCACTTCACAGGCACCTGATGTACTCCACAGGCACCTTCTGTACTCCACAGGCACCTGCTGTACTCAACAGGCACCTGCTGTACTCAACAGGCACCTGCTGTACTCCACAGGCACCTGCTGTACTCCACAGGCACCTGCTGTACTCCACAGGCACCTGCTGTACTCCACAGGCACCTGCTGTACTCCACAGGCACCTGCTGTACTCCACAGGAACCTGCTGTACTCCACAGGCACCTTATGTACTCCACAGGCACCTGCTGTACTCCACAGGCACCTGCTGTACTCCACAGGCACCTGCTGTACTCCACAGGCACCTGATGTACTCCACAGGCACCTGCTGCACTTCACAGGCACCTGATGTACTCAACAGGCACCTGCTGTACTCCACAGGCACCTGCTGTACTCCACAGGCACCTGCTGTACTCCACAGGCACCTGCTGTACTCCACAGGCACCTGCTGTACTCCACAGGCACCTGCTGTACTCCACAGGAACCTGCTGTACTCCACAGGCACCTTCTGTACTCCACAGGCACCTGCTGTACTCCACAGGCACCTGCTGTACTCCACAGGCACCTGCTGTACTCCACAGGCACCTGCTCTACTCCACAGGCACCTGATGTACTCAACAGGCACCTGCTGTACTCCACAGGCACCTGATGTACTCCACAGGCACCTGCTGCACTTCACAGGCACCTGATGTACTCCACAGGCACCTTCTGTACTCCACAGGCACCTGCTGTACTCAACAGGCACCTGCTGTACTCAACAGGCACCTGCTGTACTCCACAGGCACCTGCTGTACTCCACAGGCACCTGCTGTACTCCACAGGCACCTGCTGTACTCCACAGGCACCTGCTGTACTCCACAGGCACCTGCTGTACTCCACAGGCACCTGCTGTACTCCACAGGCACCTTCTGTACTCCACAGGCACCTGCTGTACTCCACAGGCACCTGCTGTACTCCACAGGCACCTGCTGTACTCTACACACACCTACTATTATCTATATGGCCTTACTAACCCATATCTGAAACTGCCATACTCCAAATGCACTTATTATATTCTACAGACACCTACTATACTCTATATGCACCTACTAACCACTATACTTATATTATATTTGAAAAGAAGATAAAACTTTCCTTTGAATACAAACAACAATAATCTTCTCGTATTAGTAACAAAGATTTAAAGGTTGACGTGACTTCAAATTCTGAAGGTTAGGCTTACCTACCATCTCTGCACACTTCATATGAACATTCGATGATAATCTCAAAGATTAACTGTTTTTAATATAACCGCCCTTTTTTATTGACTGTACAATTACTACCCTTCTAAGAAGTCAAACATGAAAGGTTAACAATTTTATTGAGAATATTTTAAAATATTTTATTTACTACAAAAATGATGTAAATTTAATATATATAATTTACTGATTTTTATGTGACTCATATTTCGTGGATAAATATTTAATTGAGGCCTTAATATTTTTCATTACATAAGAAAGAGAATTCACTTATCTTAAGAATATGTGAGGCGCTGAAAGGCCAAGTGGTGTAAGTCAACTTTTGCTACAAATTGAGTTATACACAGTAAAGGACAGTTAAAAGTAGTTTCTTTTAAATGGCATAGTGATTTAAGTCATAGTTCTGTCTATGATCACAAGACAGCAGCACAAAATATATGTAATAAATACAAATAAAATTATGTTAATAGCCAAACTGGTGTAAGAGGACTTACATCACTATGCATCTTTCCAATATCTTTATTAAAAGATGGCAGCATAGTTCAAGGTAAAATATTTGCTAACTCAGACTGTGAGTGAAGAATGAAGTGTCATAGCAAAATTGATGAAAAAAGTAGAAAACAAGTATTTCAGAACTTTTGGAAAATGGGTGACTTTCGACTGCAAAATGCTTATGTAGGTGGGTTGGTTAAAGTCTGCAAATCAATTTCACGGCGACCAAGAAATTCTACAAAGCCTTCCCGCCAAAGTGTTCATTTATTTTATCTGCCTTTTAACGGAGAGTCCACAAGAGTATGTAAAAAATATTTCTTACAAACATTTCAGATATATGATGGCAGGATTAGCAGGGCTGTAAGTAAAATCAAAGAAGGAAAAGAAGCCGGGAGTGATGGAAGAGGAAATCATCCACCAGGCAATAAAACGTCTGAGGACCGTTTAGATAAGGTGCGTGTTCACATTCAGTCCTTTCCTAGCTACCAATCACATTACAGCCGTTCTCACAACCTAAACAGGCGTTACCTAGCACCTGATATGAACATCAGATTTTGGTTCGATAGAACAGTTTTCTAAAGGAAAGTTAATCTACAATCCTGAAGATTGGATCGACAGTATCACAAAATCAAGGAGGAAAAGACCATTCATGGTAGTCAAGATGTCTCCAGAACTTTTCTTCTCAACATCATCTCTAGAAAAAGTGGTAACTAAGAGAAAGAAAAATGACTTTTAACGAACAAGTTTCGTGGTTAAAAATACAGTGGCTTCAGTACAGGCGATGAAACCCCCTAACAATTTATTACAAGGAGACCTGTAACAAGGACATTGACTTTTGTAGCATAAACTTGGCACAAGGAAAGAGAGTGGGACGACCTGTGCATCAGGGTTTTGCCAACATTACGCAAGAAAAGCTTTACGTTGGAGTCAGAACCATCAGTCACAGCAAGAAAAAAGATATGCTAGATCTTTTGAGGTTCATACCACCTATTCACCACGAGTACTTCCTAAGCTTAAAGGAGAATCCTGAAGAACACAATGAAGTTGAACTTGGGCATCTTGAAGAGGATGATCCTGAGTGATGTCTTTGGTGAATTATCACTTACTTCCTTACGAACCATAATACTATTGAAATAAATTATTTTTCATGCCACTTTATGGAACACGTGAATTGTGATTACACATACTCTTAACAATATTTAAAAAAAAAACACTCAATTATTTCTAATAATAATAATTATAATAATACCAAGTGATGTTTTTTAAAATTAATGTATATTGTTGTACACATTATTTTTTCATTCACATTTATATGCAAAGTGGTGTAAGTCACAGATTTTCATTAAAAAGTCTAAAGCCACTTATGTTTTACTTGTTGTGAAATGTAAAATATAGATTTTATAATTGCAAAAGATAAAATACATCATTTGAGAATAACTAGTACCATTGAAATGTGGTAATGTTGTCTTAGGAATTTTCTGTTAATCAACAACTTTAAGCCTTAATATCTCAAATGTATCAATTAATTACTTACACCACTTGGCCTTTCAGCGTCTCATGTGAAGATTAAACACATGACAAACACAATGTATTGTAAGCTTTTTTCGAGTAAAATGAAGTAAATTCATGCCAGGTAGTGAGAATGGAACAAACGTTTTAAATTAACACAAGTTAGAACGAAGTATTCTAACTGGTGCATGCTCATGTTCATTAAACACTATGTATAAATAATGCGTTAACACTTTAAACCGTGTTGTCCACATACCCAAGGCATTTCCGACATTTCTGACGTATAGTTCCACAGAGCAGGTCACACTCGGGTCTCTTAACCTGGAACAAGAATCGTCAATATTATCGGCTCTCCACGTACGATATAAAACTTTTCTCGTCACTTTCGGTAGAAAATAAGTGTTTTTCTGTTAATAATAAACCAATTTTGCCAACAGTATACAGTATACATCCAAGAATAAGCACACATCTCACTGACACCATCACGCGCGGCATCACCCCAGGACACACCAGGTCCTCACAGCGATGTATAGTGCAGTCCAGAAGTCCTGCGAGCTGCCAGCGCGGGGTGACAAGTGTGAGGGATAAGCTGGCCTGAAGGGGAAGTAGGGCGCTAACAAGGAGACTGAGATCTGCCCTTGGGCGCGAGATTTTTTTCATCACGTTCTATATCCGTTCAAAATATGTTTACCATAAAGTGCTTAGCGAGCGAGGTGTAGATGCACACAGTAGTGTGATCACGGTGACTGGTGTTTTTAGAACAGTTGATGTGTGACCAAGCCGTGTTGAGCCAGGTCACGCCTGCTACGGGACTGTAGAGCCTAGTCGCTAGACGTCTGGCCCGCACTATACACAGCTTGTCTAGTCAGCTCCACGATCAGCAGCGCTGCACTCAGTTGCCTCTCAGTATCCATCCGCGCCAGTCTTCCATGGACCACGCGTGTGTGGAGCGAGTGAACTATCTGACGTGACTTGAATTATGAAATGTGAAGTAACTTCACTGGGCACCAGCTCAATGAATCGTGTTTTAGAAACGTCAAGCCAGGAATTTATTTCCCGAGATGTGTTGTTAGCCAAACTGAGCGCATACCGGACACGGGGTTCGCGTCTCGTCGGGAGTATATGCTTGAGTCAAGGGAAGTGACCGAGCCAGACCTCGCCTCAAGCGAATGCAGGGAATCACGATGGGCCCAGCTCAAAGTACGAGCCGGCATCCCAGCGGAGTAAGTTAGCCTGCATGGTCAATACCCCGCATGGTAGAGTGTATAGGCTTCGGCCTGAGACACACTTAGGTCCTCCCCTAACCTGGAACCCCCCCCCCCCCCCTTACACACTTAGATTAACTTAGGCTAGGAAAAAAAATCTGATTATTTGTCAGCTCACGGAGACTGAGTCTTCTTCGACGCTGTTCGGATAAGTTTCAATGTATTGTGTGTCGTGCGAGCGGAGATGATGCCAGCACCTTAACAACCCTGGCAAGGCTTGGTGAATGAAACTGATGAATCAGTGGCGAGATTACAAGCAAAACCACATCGACAGGTGCGGACGTGTTGTAGTTACAAAACGCAGTTTAAATTAATGACTAACTAAAATAAATAAAGTTAATCAAGTGCTCAGTAGTAATATTTAAAAGTTTTAAGTTTTATCAAAGTAGTTAATCACTTTAAAAGAGTCTATAACTGATACACAAAATAAAAAAAAAATTAATGACAAAACCCTAAAATAATGTTTGTGAATGTCATTTTTAAAATACATTCTTACCCTGTATTTGGATCTCAAAATAATTACGAATGAGTCCACCAAAATAAAAAGAATCAAGACGAAATATTTCACAATATTGTACACTTACACTAACAATAGCACATAAAGGATCGCTATTAATTACCAATTTGAAACACAGTTTCTATCATAGAGGATACATAACACGATAGGCGCTCGCCTTCACAAATAACAACATATTATTTCATAGACACATATTTCTCTATGCTGTCTACACTGCCGTTCGAGGTAGAGATTGAACAGCTGATAGTGGTTTGTCGTCGTGGTGATCTATCAAACAAGCCGCAGTAAATATTTTTAAATGTGGTTTAATATGGTGTTGCGTAGGGCTGGAAATGAGCACAGTAATATGTATTTGTTGTGTCCCCAGGAAGCTACGTTCTTTGCTGCGGAGTCGCCCCAGACTGACTTCAAGGCCGCGAGCTCTAGGAGCAGAGGGGGGCGGGGGGTTCGAGGCCCGAGACGGGGACAGAATAAATTATGATTTATTGACGTGACAACGTCTAATAAATCGATGAACGCCGGCTGCACGCATGAAAAAGTGTCCCGTTACGCACATTGTCCCGTTATGCTGTATCCCGTTACGCGCATTGTCCCGTTACACTGTGTCCCGTTACGCTCATTGTACGCTTGCGCCGCATCTATCTCTCTTCCACTCGATTGGAACAACCATCGATTTGACTTTTTCGAGGCACATTAAACTTGAAACACTCCCATTCGTTTCCTACTTTTCCTATCATCGTCCTATCCTTAACAGAATAACACAGATTGGAAGAAGTTAAATAGCAAACATGTATAAAAGTTATAGTTATAATAATCTCTTCGTTAAAGTAATAAACATATTTGAACTAATGAGTGCAAATAAAAGTAAATTTATCAATCAAAATGTAAATATCATTTCACTCCTTCTTTGTATCCATACAAAATAGTGATAATTCAATAAAAATGATTCAATTTTATTCATAAAAGTATGCAATCATTTCATTAATGTTTTGTTATGACGTTGTCACGTTAAACTATCGTCCGTAAACCGACTTTGCAGACAACCAATTTTTTTTATAGCGTATCTCTGTTTGCAGTCTCTAGACTCGTCTGGAGGTACCAGGCGAGGTGAAGCAACGGCGGAATGCATTGACGGGGGAAACAGGAATAACAAATGTACCAAGGAAACCCACTGTTTGACGGCAACCTAAGCGGGAATCCTTCTTTTCACAGACGAGAGAGCCAAACGACCGATCGTGCAACTTCTGTTTTTTTTTGTTCATTGTAAATAAATATGGCGGTGTTGATAAAAATATACTAATGGTTAATTAGGTTAGGTTAGCGACATTATGAATACTTTAAAACATTGTGGACGGTTTGTTTGGTTAGGATAACTACATAAAAGATAACGGGGAAAAAGGCATGAACTTCGGTTTTGGGATCTCTCGTCTGTGTAAAGAAGGCTTCCCAACCTAAGCAAGGAAGGAATGTGACCAGTAAGGCTGGGGTGAACCGCGAGGCCGCTCGCCAGAAGGCCTGAGCCAACACCACCGAGGTGTTGCCTGAGCTCCCGGCAGCGAAGCCACCGTGTTTGTCGCGAGCTCTAGGCGTCCACGCCGGTGAGAAGCAGAGCTGCAGGTACCCGCGGCTCAGACCAGACCAGTGGCCGCTGAGGTCAGCTCTGTCGGCGACCAGCACTGTCAGCCTGTCTGTGCCTGTCCGTGCCTGTCCGTGCCTGTCTGTGCCTGTCCGTGCCTGTCCGTGCCTGTCCGTGCCTGTCCGTGCCTGTCCGTGCCTGTCTGTGCCTGTCCATGCCTGTCCGTGCCTGTCCGTGCCTGCCCGTGCCTGTCCGTGCCTGTCCGTGCCTGTCCGTGCCTGTCCGTGCCTGTCCGTGCCTGTCCGTGCCTGTCCGTGCCTGTCCGTGCCTGTCCGTGCCTGTCCGTGCCTGTCCGTGCCTGTCCGTGCCTGTCCGTGCCTGTCCGTGCCTGTCCGTGCCTGTCCGTGCCTGTCCGTGCCTGTCCGTGCCTGTCCGTGCCTGTCCGTGCCTGTCCGTGCCTGTCCGTGCCTGCCCGTGCCTGTATGTGCCTGTCCGTGCCTGTCCGTGCCTGTCCGTGCCTGTCCGTGCCTGTCCGTGCCTGTCCGCATGCCTGTCTGTGCCTGTCCGTGCCTGTCCGTGCCTGTCCGTGCCTGTCCGTGCCTGTCCGTGCCTGTCCGCATGCCTGTCTGTGCCTGTCTGTGCCTGTCCGCATGCCTGTCTGTGCCTGTCCGCATGCCTGTCTGTGCCTGTCTGTGCCTGTATGTGCCTGTTGCTGCCTGTACATGCCTGTATGTGCCTGTCCGTGCCTGTCCGCATGCCTGTCTGTGCCTGTCTGTGCCTGTATGTGCCTGTTGCTGCCTGTACATGCCTGTCTGTGCCTGTATGTGCCTGTTGCTGCCTGTACATGCCTCTCTGTGCCTGTCCGTGCCTGTCCGCATGCCTGTCTGTGCCTGTCTGTGCCTGTATGTGCCTGTTGCTGCCTGTACATGCCTGTATGTGCCTGTCCGTGCCTGTCCGTGCCTGTCCGCATGCCTGTCTGTGCCTGTCCGTGCCTGTCTGTGCCTGTTGCTGCCTGTACATGCCTGTCCGTGCCTGTCCGTGCATGTCCGTGCCTGTCCGCATGCCTGTCTGTGCCTGTCCGTGCCTGTATGTGCCTGTTGCTGCCTGTACATGCCTGTCTGTGCCTGTCCGTGCCTGTCCGTGCCTGTCTGTGCCTGTCCGTGCCTGTCCGCATGCCTGTCTGTGCCTGTCTGTGCCTGTATGTGCCTGTTGCTGCCTGTACATGCCTGTCTGTGCCTGTCCGTGCCTGTCCGTGCCTGTCCGCATGCCTGTCTGTGCCTGTCTGTGCCTGTATGTGCCTGTCGCTGCCTGTATGTGCCTGTCGCTGCCTGTACATGCCTGTCTGTGCCTGTCCGTGCCTGTCCGCATGCCTGTCTGTGCCTGTCTGTGCCTGTATGTGCCTGTTGCTGCCTGTACATGCCTGTCTGTGCCTGTCCGTGCCTGTCCGTGCCTGTCCGCATGCCTGTCTGTGCCTGTCCGTGCCTGTATGTGCCTGTTGCTGCCTGTACATGCCTGTCTGTGCCTGTCCGTGCCTGTCCGTGCCTGTCTGTGCCTGTCCGTGCCTGTCCGCATGCCTGTCTGTGCCTGTCTGTGCCTGTATGTGCCTGTTGCTGCCTGTACATGCCTGTCCGTGCCTGTCCGCATGCCTGTCTGTGCCTGTCCGTGCCTGTATGTGCCTGTTGCTGCCTGTACATGCCTGTCTGTGCCTGTCCGTGCCTGTCCGTGCCTGTCTGTGCCTGTCCGTGCCTGTATGTGCCTGTTGCTGCCTGTACATGCCTGTCTGTGCCTGTCCTAGAGTCCCAGGCTGGACACGGCTGCATGTTGCCGCACTTGAGACTTCGGCTCGGGGCTATAGCAGTTTCTGCATGCATGCACTTGCGTTGTGTTATGCGCACTTATTGTATTGCAATTTCACCCTCAACGGGCCTAAAGAAGTCTAATCTCAAAACCGCAGGCAATGATAATTTGGGTCTAGGAGGAAATGTCACATGTTCAGCGTAGAGACATTTACATGATTCGCGTTCGATTCTCCTGTAGTTAGGCTAGCCCTGATAAATCGACAGTACCATCTTGTTAAACAGAAGTATAGTTAGGTTTTTTTAAAAAAAATAAAGGAAAAAATTCTAACCGGTTTTTCACTTAAATGAATAATGTTCTTATATTTATCACGCTAGGCATTGTTTTAAAGAATTCTACGTTAAATTTGGTGTCCGAGTTTAGTATCATAAGCTTATTTGTAACATGGATCACACGAATTTGCTTGTTGCCGAGTTTTGGTGTATACACATCACTGGCGAGTACTAAAATATTCGCTCACATGTTTTTATAGCTTTTGCTCTAATTCAGCTTCCGGAATAAGTAACTTACTTGTCTAGCCTTGCAGGCTAACTGAAGGACAGACGTTATGTTGTTTTGATCGCTATAAATACAAGTTGTAATATTTTTGTGTTTCCTGCAGGTTTGAGACTGGTATTTCGCCTACATTAGAGTCGTATTTTACATGCTTTATATTAGCTTCACCTGTATGTTTGTCTGTCCGTCTGTAACTCTGTCTGTCCGTCTGTAACTCTTTCGACTAAGAGTGAGTGACTCATCACTGTAAAATGTCCCACCCATTTCATTACGTTCGTTAGCCGAGCGGTCTAAGGCGCGCGACTTATGTAACGTCAGCTTTCTAATTCAGCGATCGTGGGTTCTACTCCCGGCCACGCCGAAAAAAAATGTTTTTCTTTTTTCTTCCCGGTAAATTCTAATATTATATCCATACATCTAACTGCAAATGATTCGTAGAGACTTTACCATTTCTTTGTGACGTTGCAACTCCAAATAGTTATCTCAGATGGTAATAGGTAGTGTCGGTAACTCATTTCCCTATGATAATTATACATAAATATAGTTTAAAAAACTAAAAAAACATGCTTTTAAAGAATATCAAACTAAAAAGTTAAAAATAAATATAGTTTAAAAAACTAAAAAACATGCTTTTAAAGAATATCAAACTAAAAAGTTAAAAATAAATATAGTTTAAAAAACTAAAGAAACATGCTTTTAAAGATTATCAAACTAAAAAGTAAAAAATAATTTTAAAATTAAATTTATGACAATAGTATATTGTGCCGAATCAGTGCTACTTTAGGCACGATTTTTTTATTTTTTTGGTTTTACAAAATTTTAAATTTTTTTATAACTTTAATTTTACGCTTTCGCCCCATCCAAACTTGTTCGGTCAAGTGTACCGGCAGGTTACCTTGTTGAGCAGCATAGTGCTCTCACCACCGTTTCCCACCAA
Organism: Bacillus rossius redtenbacheri; assembly: GCF_032445375.1. Lineage (NCBI taxonomy): Eukaryota > Metazoa > Arthropoda > Insecta > Phasmatodea > Bacillidae > Bacillus > Bacillus rossius. The sequence goes on along the minus strand of NC_086336.1, from coordinate 3,533,097 downwards.
ATTTGCTGGGTCTAGCCGACTACAGGACTATCATCAGCAACGGTATCCACTGGCCGTCGCGTTTCGTCACGAGTTTAGCGCTACGCGTGACGAAAGTAGCCGCCCTAAGCTTCCCATGGTCACCCCCACCCCTTCTCGGAGGTGTGCTGAAGTTTGCGGTCTCTAACACGTTTTGGTGTCCTTTTTTCAAGTTCCGCCGCACGTCCCGACGTCTGGCCGGCGAATTCTCCCAGGGCAGGTCATTCACCGGACATACCCCCCACCCCATCCTGGTCCACAGCGGTCATCGGCCAGCCGCGGCAATGTCCCCTCTCAAGGCCAAAATCCCCCCCCCCCCACTTGCAAAATGGCGGCCATCAAGTGCCGCGATGGTCTCTGCGAGACTCCGACCTGCATGCCTACACCATCTATCGACGAAAGGACGAACCAGCTGAGAGCGAGAGCACACTACTGACCACCCTATCCCCTCCAGGAGAAACAGTCGACCTCACACTCAGTCGATAGGTCGCTGGAGCCCTTTTTTTTTTTCTTTCGGAGCCCTTCGGAGCACTTCGGGGTTCCCGATCCCCTCCTCCAGAGGAACAGACGACGGGACTAAAGTTTAAGTTAGCGTCCCGGCGCCATTTTCAGGGATTTTGAGGGCAGCTCTCGTCCAGCGCGCATCTTTGCAACAAGTCGCAGTAACGACCAGCAGCTATCGTGATCCGCTTTCGGCAATAATGTAGTTGCTTCTGAGCCAGGCCATGTCGCCTAGATTTTTTTTTAGTTTTTCTTAGTAGCTGCCCAAATAGTCAAGTTTAACTTTAGTTTTCTTTGGTTTTCGCCATAACTATTTCTTCTATGGCTACCGCGAGCTCCCGTGCCGCGCATCCCCGGATCACCCCCAGGGACAGCCACTATCTACTTCACCCTGCCAGCTAAGGTAAGCTGCACTTCGCCCCACACAAACCTGTTAGGTTGCCTTTTTTTTTGGGCTTAACTTCGCCCGTCATAAACTGCCTGCTAACCAAGCTAATCCAGGTGGATTATTGGTTACAGGCAGGGTTCCAGAATCCCAGAGGGTTCCAGAATCCCAGAGTACTTCAAGGACCCCAGACCAGTTCAAGATGGCGGCCCAGTTCCGGCGCCACATTTTGCACCTCAACCTGTAACTCGTGAGCCTCTATAACGGAGTCTCCCTCCATCTTTCGGCACCCCTCAAAAAGAAGTGAAGAACATTTTATAACTCCGCCAGTTTTAGGACGTTTTCCATATTATTATAAAATATTGTATTTTAAACACATATATTTGTTTGATGAGCCTGCGAGCTCAATGTTCCTAAACAGTTGAACATAGCATAGTATGAAATGGTGTTCCCCCCCCCCCCCCCCCCGGCCCCTCTTTCTTCTTTCTTTTATTCGTTAGTTACTCAATGTAATGTATCAAAAATAAGAATCTGACATTGTTAGCAGTTTTGTTTGTAATGGCTGTAATGCCGTAAGATATTTTCTAATGTAAGAAACCTATCAATGACAAGATACTAAACTACTAATCAACAGTAAAAGCCTCTAATGAAACCAAACCATACGAGTGTTTTCATTTGCTGCTACTTGAAACCACAATCCACGTAACCTTTCCTACTGTCAGGGAGGTTAATTTTAAATTGTGTTTGTAAGTGGGCTGTGCCCCTCTGGCAAGTTCTTTTAGATAATTAGCCTGACGCTTCCACCGGACATTTATTATCAATAATTATGGTTTTGTTTTGAGCACAGCACCACGGTTACAAATTGGTAGCAGAGCATGGTTACGGTTACAATGTGGTAGCAGTTTGTGTGATATGGTTACTCTTAAATTGTTAACTGTATTTTGGTTTGATTTATGAGAATGCTTTAAATTTATTTGGTATAAATATTTTTTTTTGTTTGTCACTAAGATTTTCTATATATAGTATTATTGTAAGTCCTAAAACTGGCACCCAATCTGATTCACCCAAAGTGAGTTAAATTAAAATTCTCTCGTATTTTACGTCCCGCTCTGACTGTGTTTGCGCGCGGTGAGACACCGCGCGGCCCCGTCGGTGCGACGGCCCTCAGGCATCGTGCCTTATCAGCGCGCGTGTCATTCTCCCTGTCATTCTCTTCACCCCTCCCCCTCACGCCTCACCGGCTGGAGGAGGTGAGGTCATGCCGTTGACCCCGTGTCCGGCAGCGTAAATAATGCGTTACAATCTAGTTTGTTCCTCACGGCCGACAGTGCCCTGAGTTTGTCTAAATTCCTCCTTTTATCTGTCTTTTTTTTTATAACACATCCGCCTGCAAACCAGGCAATCTTTGTGAAAAACAGATAATAGAAGTCCTTTCGGACATCGTGGTATTTTTTGTTTTGTCTCTCGGCGCCTTGCTCCACATGACAGGGCCGCCAACCGCGCGGAACTCTTCTCTACTCCACCCACGTAACACTTATTTTGTAAACAAACTACCCATGCTTTGTATGTCCTAATAATATTATTTTTATGTCACAAAACAAGCACTATAAATAATCTATACTGCATTAATTTTAGCAGCAAAGTATTTTCTTAATCTAAGGAAACGTAAAATATAACATAACATATTTATATAACTTATAATAATATAAAAAATACAAATAATATAATATAAACCTTTTGTTTTAGCTAATGTTAAGAAACTTCCATTGTTTACTATTTCTAAGTATCTTAAAATTAACGATTAAGTATTTTAATAATACATAAAATAAATCTAAAAAAGGGTCCATTCATTAAGTAACATAAAATAAGAATATGCTCATAAGTAATTTTAACAAGTACTCTAATCCTATTGCATCGTTCACAAGCAAAGTGAATATACTTCGACGTACCATTTCATTGTGTCACCATACACACCCATGTGCCTAGCTTTTGTTTAGATTTATTTCGTGATCACCCAACGAGAGGTGCAATCACTCATGCCTTTAAGGAAAGGTTACTGAATTAAATTGTTTATATACACGGGTTGAATCCCCAATACTTTTACGCTAGCCATGAGGTGAGGAATTTATTGTAAGATAGAGTACTAAACTTTTTTAACGTCGAGTTTTCTATAAACAATTTACCAATTAATCTAAGAATACTAAGTAAAGGATAAATAATATTTTTGTAATTATGAATTTTGAGTAAACAATTTATTAACTTTTATATTTTTTTGGATCGGTGTTCATTTCCTTTACAAGGTGGTGTACAGCTAGGTAATTTTAAACATCTAAATTTTTTTCATTATCCATTTTTCATCCAAATTTGTTGATCTTTCGGGTTTCGAACCCGAAATAACTCAGGGGTGAAATTCCCTCGTAGGTCTCTCTGCTTCAGCCTGATGGTCTGATCAACCGTCAGAGCTTGAACATATTGAGCCTATGTGAGTTAATAAATGTAGGTATCCGGGACCGAGGTGTACTTCGCTTTTTAAGCAAGTATTAAATTCATCTATTTCGTCTGATCCATCGTCAGATTGTGCAGAGCTATGTCTCAATGCCTTCGACTTCTTATGGACAGCGAAACAATTATGTACAGGGGTTATATTCCCAATCTAGTTTGTAAGTTACGGGTTACCATACCCATTTACAGGGGTTACAATCCCCATTAGTCACTGAGTGCTCAAGGACGCATTTCCCTTGTTTCGGCCTCAGTGCTTTTCGGCCTCCCTCACAGCGCCCATTTTGGTGTTCCTACACGATATCCAATATCTGAGATCAACAGGATGAATTTCATTTCATTAATATAACAACGGCATAAATAGTTGTAAGCTTACAGGTACTTTAAGGTTAAGCTTTAAATTTAATTTTTTTTATTTATTAAATGATTTTAAGGATTTATTTTAAATAATTCAAACCAAGTTTAAATGGACTCTATTTAATTATTAATCTTGTCTTGGACTAAAGTGTTACAGTCAAAGGTCATGGAATTAATTCTGCTTTATTACAAGTAGTAGGGCAACAGACATATTTTTTTTTATCTTTTCTTTTAGCTCATTAATAATAATAAAATCAATCATATTAAAATACGTATTCCCCAGAAATTAAGCAGCTACGAGGTGACTAGTCTCATTTTAATATTTAAGGTAATCACCGAGAGTAGTGAAATACTTTCAACCCCCAACGAGAGGTCCACTTAATTAATTTGGGTATGTTTGAGCATCCCGTTTCTAGACTAGCACAAGCTAGGTAATTTAAGATATTTTAATTTTTACATACGTAAGTTCAGTCTTTAACAAGCTACTTGACGTAAATAGTTTTAATTTTTTTTACTCAGAAATACCTCTCTGATATTTTTTGAATCTTCATGAATCTTGTTCCACGATTTCATATATTTAATTTCTGATTACGTTCCTTTTTTTTAATAACCATAATTCGTAAAGTAAGCAAGAATATGTTTGTAGTGTTTTTTTGTACTGATTTTGCGTTAATACTTGTACATGTTTATTTCTTTATTTTCCCTTGCACGTAAATGTGATGTACAGTGACGTACATAGAGTCTGAGCACTGAAGCTGTCACATCTAGCCATTTTTCTTTTTTCTTTTGCATTCTACCCCAAAGTTGGATTTCTTTTACATCGTTATCGATGAGATTGTTTATTTAAGTAAGAGCGACGTGACTTCCAGACGGCAAACTGGTTTCTTTTATGTGTTTTTCTAAAATAGGAGCTAGGTCAAGCTAGCCAACGAGCGGCGCAAAAGTTAGGGTCCTCTGAGCCAACGAGCCATGACCAAGGTCCTCTGAGTGAAAAATCTCATGACCATTTTCGAGTGTTCTTTGGGTTACATTCCCACCACTCATTTTTGGACGGCCTATGTTCAAACCCCCTCTCAGGCAGTGCGAAGCCAATCAGCAGTCATGGAAGATCTAACCGCTCCATTATAATTTATCCCTTTTTGATTTATAATTGTTGGTTTATTGCATTTTACATTTCTTTAAATAATTTAAATTTGAGTGCGAAGAGTCGTTAATTTATCGTTTTGTTTGCAGAATACATTTAAATAATAAATATTAGTTAATAATAATAAACATCAGAGTGGTATGCGCTGAAATTTCTTAATTTATCGAATATTTAATATTTTTAAATTCATTCTCTCCTACGGATTGTTGATCTGTTGGGGTTTTCATCCCCAATCATTTAAAATTCCACCAAGGGAATTCCACCCTTAGGTCCTGTGTCACTCCGGGACTGAGGCTCTGTTTCGCCTTCGGGCAAGCAGCAAATTTGACTGTCTTCTCCATCGCCTGACTGTGCAGGGCTAAGTCCCAATGCCTTCGGCTTCTTATGGAAAGACTATTGTACAGGGGTTTACATGCCCACTTTCATTATTTTCAGGGGTACACAAATCCCCACCTTCATAACTGGCACCCGACTGACCAAGTTCCGGTTCCGGCCCAGTGTTTTAGGCCCGCCTCACAGAGCCCATATTTAGAGTTTTTGTCACGTGACACCATTCCCAACATCTGAGATCAACTTTCCTCATGACATCATTCACCGTTAAGGGTAATTTAAATAATTATATACACCTTCCATTTTATCAAAATATTTTTTTTATAAGTAGTAAGATACAGGCGAACCTGGTACTAGTTTTACTAAGAAGTGTAAGTTTATTTTTTTCCCTATATGCTCCGCATTCAAGCGGGGGAGTATGTGCCGAATCAGTGCTACTTTAGGCACGATTTTTTTATTTTTTTGGTTTTACAAAATTTTAAATTTTTTTATAACTTTAATTTTACGCTTTCGCCCCATCCAAACTTGTTCGGTCAAGTGTACCGGCAGGTTACCTTGTTGAGCAGCATAGTGCTCTCACCACCGTTTCCCACCAAATTTGCTGGGTCTAGCCGACTACAGGACTATCATCAGCAACGGTATCCACTGGCCGTCGCGTTTCGTCACGAGTTTAGCGCTACGCGTGACGAAAGTAGCCGCCCTAAGCTTCCCATGGTCACCCCCACCCCTTCTCGGAGGTGTGCTGAAGTTTGCGGTCTCTAACACGTTTTGGTGTCCTTTTTTCAAGTTCCGCCGCACGTCCCGACGTCTGGCCGGCGAATTCTCCCAGGGCAGGTCATTCACCGGACATACCCCCCACCCCATCCTGGTCCACAGCGGTCATCGGCCAGCCGCGGCAATGTCCCCTCTCAAGGCCAAAATCCCCCCCCCCCCACTTGCAAAATGGCGGCCATCAAGTGCCGCGATGGTCTCTGCGAGACTCCGACCTGCATGCCTACACCATCTATCGACGAAAGGACGAACCAGCTGAGAGCGAGAGCACACTACTGACCACCCTATCCCCTCCAGGAGAAACAGTCGACCTCACACTCAGTCGATAGGTCGCTGGAGCCCTTTTTTTTTTTCTTTCGGAGCCCTTCGGAGCACTTCGGGGTTCCCGATCCCCTCCTCCAGAGGAACAGACGACGGGACTAAAGTTTAAGTTAGCGTCCCGGCGCCATTTTCAGGGATTTTGAGGGCAGCTCTCGTCCAGCGCGCATCTTTGCAACAAGTCGCAGTAACGACCAGCAGCTATCGTGATCCGCTTTCGGCAATAATGTAGTTGCTTCTGAGCCAGGCCATGTCGCCTAGATTTTTTTTTAGTTTTTCTTAGTAGCTGCCCAAATAGTCAAGTTTAACTTTAGTTTTCTTTGGTTTTCGCCATAACTATTTCTTCTATGGCTACCGCGAGCTCCCGTGCCGCGCATCCCCGGATCACCCCCAGGGACAGCCACTATCTACTTCACCCTGCCAGCTAAGGTAAGCTGCACTTCGCCCCACACAAACCTGTTAGGTTGCCTTTTTTTTTGGGCTTAACTTCGCCCGTCATAAACTGCCTGCTAACCAAGCTAATCCAGGTGGATTATTGGTTACAGGCAGGGTTCCAGAATCCCAGAGTACTTCAAGGACCCCAGACCAGTTCAAGATGGCGGCCCAGTTCCGGCGCCACATTTTGCACCTCAACCTGTAACTCGTGAGCCTCTATAACGGAGTCTCCCTCCATCTTTCGGCACCCCTCAAAAAGAAGTGAAGAACAGTTTATAACTCCGCCAGTTTTAGGACGTTTTCCATATTATTATAAAATATTGTATTTTAAACACATATATTTGTTTGATGAGCCTGCGAGCTCAATGTTCCTAAACAGTTGAACATAGCATAGTATGAAATGGTGTTCCCCCCCCCCGGCCCCTCTTTCTTCTTTCTTTTATTCGTTAGTTACTCAATGTAATGTATCAAAAATAAGAATCTGACATTGTTAGCAGTTTTGTTTGTAATGGCTGTAATGCCGTAAGATATTTTCTAATGTAAGAAACCTATCAATGACAAGATACTAAACTACTAATCAACAGTAAAAGCCTCTAATGAAACCAAACCATACGAGTGTTTTCATTTGCTGCTACTTGAAACCACAATCCACGTAACCTTTCCTACTGTCAGGGAGGTTAATTTTAAATTGTGTTTGTAAGTGGGCTGTGCCCCTCTGGCAAGTTCTTTTAGATAATTAGCCTGACGCTTCCACCGGACATTTATTATCAATAATTATGGTTTTGTTTTGAGCACAGCACCACGGTTACAATATAAGCAATACTAGTATAAATGAGAAAAAAGCATGGGGCGCTTAATATTCAAAAAATATGGCACAAAGCGCCTCAAGCTTTTTTCTCATTTATACTAGTATTGCTTATATACTATTGTCATAAATTTAATTTTAAAATTATTTTTTACTTTTTAGTTTGATAATCTTTAAAAGCATGTTTCTTTAGTTTTTTAAACTATATTTATTGATACGTGAGTGCTATGTGGGAATTTCATCACTACAGTGATGGGTATGTCGGTAATTGGAAGCTGTATATGGCATCGGTATTATTAGTTAAAGAGTGTTCCCATTTTTGATATAAAAACATGTTTTTTTCCCGAAAGCAATGTCAGTGTTATGCTCTGTGGTTTCGAGCAGACTCAGTGGGCGTGCCTACAGGTAAGGCTCGCTTGTGATTGGACAGCACGTCTTGGTCCATCCCCCTAGCTTCTTCGTCACACACTTGAAGGGCCGGTGATGGAGTGTGGCTTTGTGAGCCACAGTATTTCTAAAACATGTTCTCTCGTCTGTGCAAACGGTAAATGATGGCCCCTGCGCGTATAGGACCCTCGTCTCTGAGGTGGTCCACGGGAGATCCCGAGGGAGGGGTGGCGGGAGAGGGGTGGTAAGACACGCCTGTGGGGGGCTGGTCAAGCTGTCTGGGAGCTGCCCCTCTGGGGAAGAAGGTCGGGCCATTTGGAAAAAAAGTATCGGCCTTTAATGGTACCGAGTGTATTCTGTAAACTTTATAGTGTAAAGAGAAGGGTAAGGGAGGGGTTAAGGGGAAGGAGGGTAGTTTACACCGTTTAGATAATATAACAATCAAAATCATAAATGAAAAATTCAATAAAATAATGAAAATGGACTTACCCTCCCAGTGGGAGGGGCTTGGAGATAGGTTAGGGGCAGAGAGAACAATAGACAAATGATTGGTGTTGTGAGGGGTAGGGGAGGGTCTCCAGTGGATAATTACCTAATTCGCATATATCCTTTTTTTTGGACAGTGCCCCCCCCTGCTCCCCTACTCACGGTATCTTGCCTCCAGGAAACCACTGCTAAGGTTTTTCTGGGCTTGAAGGACTCTTTGGGCGTGTGCGTTAAGTGTGGAGTGTTTCTTCAAAGCAAATAAATTTTCAGAAAAAATAATTAATATTTTTCGTATTTTTACATACTAAAAAAATTTAATTGTTTGAAATGTTTGTATAAAATACAGGAAATATATACTTACTTCAAATATTTTCTGGTGATTTTTCATGCTGTACGAACAAAAGTATTAGCTACTTTTTATTCTAATATTACCCCAGAACTCCATAAATTATGCCTTTGGATATTCATATTAATGCCTCCAATCCATAAATTTGAGGAATGTCTATCATAATAGCCTAGGGCAACATCTATACTAATATTATAAAGCTGAAGAGTTTGTTTGTTTGAACGCGCTAATCTCAGGAACCACTGGTCCGATTTGAAAAATTCTTTCAGTGTTGGATAGTACATTTATCGAGGAAGGCTATAGGCTATATTATATTATCAATAACATTAGGGATCCTTACTAACAGTCCAATTTAGAATCAAATGCGTTGGAGGGGATTAGATACAACATGCAGTACACGTACGAAGTGTGTGTTGACGATGCCGCAGGCGCTAGAAGTTAACGACTATTTCATTGTTAGTGCAGTCCTCATTACCGTTGAAATTTTACGGGTACTTTAAATATCAAAAATTGCCCTTTTTTCAAGTATTTTACAGACTTTAAACTTCACAGTAATGTTCCTTATGTTACGCAGGATGACATTTTCCGAAAATTAGATCCCATGGGTGGTTAAAACCAGGCAACAGTTGGTACTTTGTCTGCATGAGAACAAGATTTTGCATTTTTCATGTCTTCTGCGTCTCCATGGCAACGGGCATCGCGCGGCAGTGGCGTACCCACAAGGAGGGGCATGTATAATGAGCGGCGCAAGAGTGATCTTCCTGTAGACTGCCGTAGCAAAGTACGGGTACATCAGTTGTACGTTGCGTGCACGAGACGGGAAACCATCGGTGCTATTCATTTTCTCTCCGGTACATTATACAGCATTGTAATAAATTTTTCACCGAATTTTTATTTATTTACCATTACTGTAAATGGGAGATGTGGCTTAATTTTTTTCCATTAGTATAGCCGTGCGAAGCCGGGTCGGGCAGCTAGTTATAAATAATAGTGTGCTATCTGCAAATGCTTTAATGACGACCAATGAAATGCGAGGAATTTTCTACATGTGTTGTTGCTTGTATGAGTATATGGCACGAATGCTATGTTAGGCGTTGAGAGGAGAGTAGGGACGCAGAATGTTGCTGAAATTTTTGGAAGCCACTCCGTGTTTCACCAGTCGTGCCAAAAAAAAAAGTTCGGTTAGTGTGTCACTCATATTAAGAAGAGTAATTAGATTGTGTAGTGGATCTTCGCCATGTTTTGTAAAAATATGATGGAGACTGTTGGTTGATCTTCACAATTACTTAATGCTATGTATTAAGAGCATGCATTGATCTAGGCCCCAGGGCCTGAAGAGAACCAATGGCGCCCGCCAATCACGGTGCCCGGGAGGTTCAGCACACGTGTTTCATGTCGCACTTCCTCTCTTTGACAAAAGGGGGGGGGGGGGGGGGGGGAGATAAACCGGGCTCTACGGCTACCGGAGGTACGACGTCAAAGTAATCCAACAAACAATTTTTTCCCTTAATTTATTTTCATCCAATCATTTGAGTACACTAAAATTTTTGTAATAGGTTTAACTAAAAGCTCTTTCAGAACCTATTTGTACAAACACCTTAGAGCATTATCCAGGTAACATCATGTACTTAAAATTAAATTTCGTAGCGAGTTTCTCATGAGCTTGTTAGAAACTTATTCTCTTTGACTTCGCACTCCACTCGGTAACATGTGATAAGTTGGCCTTCGTCACCGTGCAGAGTGAAGATAAAGTCCAGTCCACCCTTCAGCTGAAACAAGCACAAACATTTTTATTAAACTAATATACCTACTAAGAAATCAGAAAACTTTCATATGGTTCTCTTACAGAGATACAAACCATAAACAATATTATTTTACAAAAATTTCAATACCTCGTAAGATGCGACGAAATTTAGTTTGATAATAATGTATACAGAATTTTTTTGGAAGTTAACACTCAGCCCAATAAATAGAAGAAAATTATGTCAATTGAGAATTAAAATTACATAAATACACAGAAAAAATCTGAAGAAAAAAAATAGTTTGGGGGCGTATATTTAGTCGTGTTTTGCCTATGATGAAGTGACAACAATTAATTACATTAAAAATTGTACTAGGGCGTTTCAATAAGTAATGCACGTGTCAATTTTTAAGTAGAAACATAATTAGTAAAAGTGGAATTATTGAATGGAAAGAGAACTAGATAGTGCTACTGACTGGGAACAATGCAAGGTATGTAGTGCTACTGACTGGGAACAATGCAAGTTATAGTGATTCCATGTGCCGATAGTGTTCGTCTGTCACCGATCAAATGGCGTTAGTGATTGCATCGTCCACTGTGGAGGAACAACTACTTGTGATAACACTTCTTTTTGCGAAATGAAATAATGTTGGAGAGATCCATTCAGAGACGGTGGAAGTTTATGGAAAAGACAGTATTGACCGTACCAATGTGGGAATATGTTCGTGAATAATTGCAGGGATACTGTTGAGAAGTTTTGGAGCAGCCACCCACCCTACAGATAGGACCTGGCACCCTCCGATTTCCTTCTGTTTGGGCCCGGGAAGAAGTTCCTCTGCGGTAAGAAGTTTGAGTTTGATTCTGACGACGAACTCAAACCGGGCCCGAGTGAATGTGGCTTCTCGCAATAGATGGAGTTCTATGAGGCTGCCATTTTAAAACTGATCCATCGTTGAGAGAAAGGCCTCAACATGCACGGATGGTAAATGCTCTTTCACAGCATTTCCCAACACAAATACCAGATATACCAGGCATGCTTGCCATGTCAGGCCATCCAAGAGTTTCATGAGCATTACATAATCCAAATGCAAGTACTGTTGAGAAAACAGGTTTTTTTTCCTTGCGCTCTGTGTGAAGTTTCACTTGCCAGTAGCCACTCTTCAAGCCCCTTGTCGAGAACCAGCAAGTGTCTCCAGAGTGTCAGCAATACTTGGAGAGGGCAGTTGTCCTTTTTGGTGATGTCATTTAGCTTCTGGTAGTCCACACAGAACCTCAGTCTGCCATTCTTCTTTGCCACCAGAAAGACTGGGGAAGCTTAGAGACTCACTGGTGGATTTATTACCTTACCCTTCATCATATCTGAACTCATCTTCTCCGCCTCTTTGTGCTTTCATTAAGACAGCCACCGAAAGGCCTCTTGTATTGGTTTATCATGGCCTGTGTAAAAGTTATGGCCGACTTTGCTCGTTATTCCAAAGTCAGTACAATCCAGTGAAAACTCATCCTGTATTTTTTTTTTTTTTCGTGGAAAATCAATAACTTCATTTACTCATTCAGAGGCATTATTTTCCACAGATTGCTTTGATAAGTGCTAAGTTCAGGATGTGGTAGAGTTTACTAATTCTACTACTTCAGTAGTACTACACTACTAATTCAGTGGTGGTAGAGTGAACTCTTAAGGTGGAGTAGCTTCACACTGTTCTACCCAAAGGACTGGTTCGCAGTCAGCAGTTGATTCGTCCTGCTTCAAAAACAGCATTTATGTATCAAGGTTGGTCACCCTGATTGGCACAAGCTCACCAACCTTAGTAATGCTGTGGTGGCTAATCAGAAGTCTCTCCAGGACTACTGACATATCTGGCTACATTTTGCCCGTAGGGTTTCCCTGTATTCGGGCTGCCCAGAACTGAACCAGTTTAATCGACTACGACTTGCATTATAGGCGCTTCTAATAATTGTTTGGAGTTAACAATGCTACCTGTTCCACTCTGTTTCACAATGCCTGACCTTCCATGTCAAGACCAAATACATATTGATTGAGTTTGTCAATTTCCAAGATTAAGTTATCATTTATATGCGTGAAGTAAAAACTTTTATTTAAATTTTTTTGGTTTGTATTATTTGTATACTTAAATTAAAAATAATAATTATTATTACTGAGTTAGGAAATTATTCAAGTTGAGCTGGTAAATTTTATTCCATAAGCCACATAACTCTCTATTCTCGTTTCATAAAACCACATAAATCCTACAATAAAAAGTCAAAAGGTTGTAGTCATTTTATAACATATTTGTATTGAATTTGAATACTTAAAACTTATGAAAAAAACTTTTCATTTACACATCCAAAATAGTTGATAAAATTAAAGCCAATTCATAAATTGTAAATTTATTATTGCAACTGTAAAATGACTTCAATAAAGCAACAAGATATCTTAAAAGCTTTTAAGGATATTATATATTTGATGTTAATTCGTCGTGTAAGAATAAGTTTTTAATGAGTTTCATAACCTGTTTTGTAAATCAACCGACGTATAGAAGTAAATTCATATCAAAATTGCCTCCTTTCCCTTCACTCATTCCAGAAATTGGTAAAGTTATAAAATAACTGTAATAGAAGACAATATTAAAAATATAAATATCAATATTACTTACACATAAAGGTAAATAAAAACAGTTTTCATAACTAAGTAAAGATTATTAACATAGTATGGCCCTAAATAAAACATAAGAGAAACATAGAGAACATAGAGAAATATTTAGGAGCAAGATTATTCCGGCATAGCAGAAAACTTAAGTTATAATACCTTTTCTGTAGCGGTGACATTGAATTTGTAGATGTATTCTTGTCCAGCTACAATAGGGCAGGAACCTTTTGTAAGAGAGCTGCAAGCTTTATCGTCATCAAACACATCAAAAGTACCCAAAGCTGTTGCTTTCAAAGTCTTGCTGGCAGCAGCTGTAATAAAAAAAGAAATCTATGGTTAAAATTTTCTTGTACGAAATTCTTTTGACAAACCATTATATCACGAGTGTTTGGAAAGTTTGTTCTCCGGAATTATTGACAACATGTATAAATTAGCACTGCACATAAAAATTTATATGCTAAATCAATAAGCGTTGCAAATTTATGGCGAATGCTTATGGGAAGTTCTTTTTTTTCATCGAATGTCTTGTCTAGTAGAAAAAAAAATAATTATTCTTCATATTATTCAGTTCATCAGGTCTTTTAATCTGAAAAATTCTTATAACATTGAGACCGGTGTAATATTATAGAGTTTTTTTTGTATATTTTTACACAATTATCGTGAGACAGTATTCAGAAAGTGTGACGGAGATGTATTACATGTAAATACAAATCGTCTCCCTCTGCGCTGCCTATTGTTACAAAATGCTCTAGCGAAAAAAATATCTAACGACTTCTTTCATTTAAGATAATTATTGAATTTCGTAAATTAGTTATTAAAGGAAATAAAGTATAAGATTGATATTTTTATTTCACTGGGTGCTACACCAACGTATGATTTTCGTTGCTATCATCAGTACCTCATTTTACAAAACATTTCACCTGAGCTGCGTCGATTTTGAGCACTAGCAACAGCAAAGTTTTGATTTTGCATGACAAATAAAAATGTAAAACATTTCCGTGTCTGAGGTGTTTATTTTTTGTTACAATTTTAGAAAAATCTTTCAATTTTGAAAAAAACACACGTATTGCTTCAATGCACAATTTTTTTTAATATAACCCACAATAGTTAGGCAATGATTCAAAATATATTTCATTATAGAAAATAAATGTTTCTTTGATAAAAAAAATGCTCAGATTTTTGTGAAGAAAAGAAAGTCTAATTTAAAGAAAGTCTGTGTGCAATCAACCAAAACGATACATTATTTGAAGTTACTTAACAGCTCTATGATCTAACATGATCTATGTATATAAGCTCACTGACAGCTCACAAGAAGGGTTAGGGAAGTTACTTGAGTACTTTTTTCATTTTACTGTTGTTTTCCATTGCTCTAATATATTTGCTAATTCTTATGAATGGTGAAATAATTAAGTGTTCAGTCATTTAGTTCCTTAAAAAGCCACAATAATATGGTTTTTATGGAGTCCAAGGCATAACCACTTAAGATCAAAGGTAAATTCTGGAGTGGTCTAAGCGACGCAGTAGAAGAAGTCACAGAAGATTGGTACTCACGGGCTTTGAATGTAACTGTGCTGTGAGCTACTTGGCCGATAACGAAAACACACGCATCTCTCCCAATATCCACTGTCTCAGGAGCAGGAGACATGTAGCCTGAAAATAAATACAAATCAAGAGTTACAAGTTAAAATGGAACAAAAAGCAACACCGGTTATTCAGATACAAATATGTACAGTTATTTGTGAGATGATTTCGGTAGAAATTGGTGTATGTATTATGTACGTTGTTTGCTTGGTTTGAAACGGAGCTGGTCGCCTTTAACAATCACGCGAAGAAAGATATTCCCACAGAAATGTTACGAGTCGCGTGCTGCTGTGTCGTGTGAGTGAACCTCCGTGGGGCTGCAGCGAGACGCTCCGAGCGCCTGAGAGCTAGAGGACCAGCCAGGCCGGTGCGCGGGCAGCGGAGAACATTCCAGGTCATTCGACCGCCACGTCGCCCGGAAGTGACTCACGTGGCGAGCGTTGCAAAGAAGTCTCCAGAAGACCGCCGTCCCTGCGGGGTGCACGAAGCCCCTGCCCGGACCGCTCCGGCCGCTCCGCCGTCGTGTCGCCGCTCTCGCCCGGCGGACTTTGATACCAGTAGGGGTGAGACCAGTAGTGACCGAGTATGTAAAATGACTTTGTAGGTGAGGTACAAACGTTTTACAAAAACTTACATTAAAATAAATAACTTTATTCTGCACAAAAATAAAGTATTTTTAAAAACTAAAATACTAAACAATTATTATTACTTTAAAAAAATTTAAGTCATAAATAATAAATAATTATTAAAATTTAGGATTAGTATTTTGTACAATAGTATCAAGGCTGTGTATATTGTATCACAAATGCAGCATTTTAAAAATTTTCTTTGCGATAAGCATGTTCAGAGCCTTTCTATTATGATCATTCTGAATGCGGAAAGAAAATATGATTTGTACCTTATGATGTCAACTTGTAAACGTTTAGGGTCACAAAATATAATGAAACACCTCAGTAAATACTGTTACAAGGGTAGTTAAGGCGAGGCAACGAGGCAGGCCAGCTCGCGCGCTCGAGCGCTGGCGGGTGGTGGGGGGGGGGGGGGGGAGGGAGGCGGTCTATTAGTGGGACACACCTGATCTGATTAGCAGCAGCGCACCGCTTACCTTCCATCGGGCTTCCTCGTGGAAACCTGCGACTCTGGAGAGTTCAGCACGTACCCAGAGATCCGCCCGAGTCAAGAGGCATGACTAGGACGCCGTTGTTTCTGGAGGTTCGAGTGTCAGTTGGACCCAGGCGACGCGACACTTGGAAGGGGTGTGAGATCATTGCAGAAGGGGGCTGAAGGGTGTGCCTCCGGGGCTGTGAAGTGAAGAGGACGGAGTGACAGTTTGGTGAGCGATAGCGGGCGACGAGCGATGGGGCTCGTGCGCATGTGGGACTGTGCTGTGTGCGACGGGCGAGTGAGTAGTGTCAGGCTCAGAGTTGCGAGCAGCAGGGAGAGCCACTGTCGAGCCGAGCTGCAGCGGGGAGAGTGAACTGTGCTCTATAGCAAAGAGTGATTCATTTGTTGACCGACATTTTAAGTGTTGTAATTTAATTGATAGTGTAAATAATAGTTAATAAATATACGAGTAACTTTAATTAATTCGACTACTAATTTCAAACCTGTTTCCCAATAATAATACGATTGACCTTTTAGTAATTTAAATAAAAATTTTATATATTTGTGCATTTGTTTTTATTTGTTTATAGTGAAAAAAAATTAGAATATGAAATAGTTAGTTTTTTATTAACTGCTTTAAATTGTTTGCTTGTATTTATCTTATAACTGCTAAACATAAGATGTTTGAAGAAAAAACAGGAGCGAATTACCAAATAAACTCTTTAATATGAGAGCATTGTGATGCAAAAAAGTTATCTTTAATTGAATTTCACTTACACTTTTTAAAATCCAAAGTGAAAGCGGGTGAAGCCAGAAGAACAGCAAATACAATTTGCCTCCACATTTTGTAGGATAGATGAATGTATGCTTAGGGTAAAATGTGAACAGCAGTAACTTGTGTGGATCTAAACAGTTGCTCAGTTATATATTGTATTTAGATTGAACTTTGGCTTTAAAACTTAAGTAAAAACACCTCAGATGTGCTTATCTTAATTTATATTCGCTTGACCTTTAAAATAATATCTTATGCGTTTATTCTTCTGAAAGCGCAAAAAAAATTATCTTTTGCAGCTTGTTTACTTCAGCACTCAACACCTATCACTAAAGTTACAATTTAAAACCAACATATATAATATTTATTTTAATGTAGTTTAAATAAATATGTATGTAGTATATATATATATATTTATTTATTTGGGCACCACTCTTTAAAACAGTAGTAAAAAAAAGGATTTACATATATACTTTATATTGTAGGCCTAGGTACTCTTTAAATTAATATTGCAATTTTACTGTGACTGTAATCCGTGATACTAGTATACTGCTACCAGTACTAGAATTTTATATCCTTATCCTTACTTCCTTACTATCCTTACTATGCTTACTAATATTATAAATGCGAAAGTAACTCTGTCTGTCTGTCTGTTTGTTACCTTTCCCCGGCTGAACGGCTGAACGGATCGTAATGAAATTTGGCAAGGAGATAGATTATATCCTGGGGATGGACATAGGCTATCTTTTGTCTAAAAAAAATAAATTTTAAAGGGTTAAAAAAATATATCATAAGTTTATGTAACGTTTGTCATAGATATACAAACTGTTAAGTGTCATTCCTCTATGTCTGCCGAGCAATAGCTTTCAAGTCATTACGTTACGTTTTGCTATTGTAAGGAACTAAGGGCGCGGTTACACGGGACCCTGAACTACTTCAGGTGAACATGTTTAAGTAAACACGTTTACAAACGCGAAAGTGTGCGGTTACACGGTAGTTGCTGAAAAGTGTGTTTAGCTCTAAAACCGATTGTCTACTGTCAACGAATGACTGTGTTGTTGATCTCTATTTTTTAATTGCATCCAGAAAACGCGGGATTTTCTCACTTGTTTATACAGCAGTATCAGCAGAAATGAAATGTGTTTACATATTGCTCAATATTTTTTTACAAATCGGGAATTCAGACATGCACAGTAAAATTTTTAAACTTATTTTTTATTATTTTTTGAGCGAGAGTACCTATCTCAGTTTTAAGAAAATTAAGGTCAGGATAAATTAAAAAAATATATGTAATTATCTGTTGGATTTTTTTTTGTTGCATTCGGTAAAATATTACTCGAACTTGTGCCAGAAACACTTTCCATCTAGAATTTCTGCAAAAGACTGTTTATATTCTAACCAGCCAATCAGAGGCTAATGTAGAAGATATGTCGATCTGAACTACTTAGCCAACCTGTTTAAGTTAAATGAGAAATGGCCTCGAACGAAACATGTTCAGACTGTGTGTAACCGCACTCAACAGCTGAACATGTTCACCTGAAGTAGTTCAGACTCCCGTGTAACCGCGCCCTAAGTAGAGAGTGACTTGTCCCGGGCTTCTGAGAGGGGCACAGGGAGGAGCGGGAGCGGTCCCCGAGCAGGGGTCGCTGCCCAAGAGCAGGGAGTGGTAGGAGCGGTCCCCCAGAGAGGTCGCTGCCTACCAGAGGAGGAGGGAAGGAGGAGGAGCGGTCCTGCAGAGAGGTCGCTGCCTACCAGAGAAGGAAGGAAGGAAGGAGGAGGAGCGGTCCTGCAGAGAGGTCGCTGCCTACCAGAGAAGGAAGGAAGGAAGGAGGAGGAGCGGTCCTGCAGAGAGGTCGCTGCCTACCAGAGAAGGAAGGGGGAGGAGCGGTCCTCCAGAGAGGTCGCTGCCTAAAACAATACTGCTCAAGTATTCAGTCACTTTTATTGGCCCAGAAATACTGGGAAGAGCTTTCTGCCTGGCTTAGCTCAGCCAGGGTAAATATGCAAAATATGTACATATTCAGTAGGGAGGGCACATCTGCACCCTTCCTGTGCATACATATTCGACTTACAAAACTCTTTACATTCACTTGTATCATTAACAGTTTCTTGTCACAACACCATATATTTACATATTTGCCCTGAGTTAGACGGGGCAGGTAGACAAAGTCCCCTTACTTTACATTCCCCTTTGTCTGCCATCTAGGGGCGGGTGGCGAACTAAATGTCCTGCCCATAGAGTGTGTAGGAGGGGTGGCGCACCTGGGGCTTGTGCTATTATACCAGCCGAGGCCAAAATGGTGGACATGACAATTCGCCCCCCTCCCTCTGTGGCCTTGACTGGGATCGTTGCACATGCCAGGAGTCAGCACGCTGGGCTTCAGTCCCAGGGCTGGCTCCTCTACACTGGCCACTACACTATGTGGAGGATAGACGGTAGCGGGCTGGTCTGCCCAGCCGTTCCCATGGTCGTAGGGTACTGGAGGTAGTTCTCCTGGTGCAGAGGGGCTAGTAGGTTCCTGGGGTTCGGGGTTTTTGGACAGATCTGTTTTCCGTCTCCATGGCTGCAGGTGAATCCTGTTCTGGGGAAACCATATTCCTCGGTCTGGAAAAGGCTCTTTCTTCCAGTGGCATCTTGCCTTTGAGAGGGCGTCGCTCAGCGGCTGTCTCCATGACTGCATGGTCGATTTCCCCTTTGGGGTTCCTCCTTTCTGGCACCACTGAAAACCACTGCCCGAGTTATTTAGGCTTAGCTTGGTTGTGGCAGAGCGAAGGGAAGGAGTTTCTTGAGGTCTCTGGTCCCCTTGCGTCAACACAACCATAAGTTGGTCTCTGTGTTGTTCAGTGCATATTCCAGGATTAGGGTTACCACCACTTTGATTAGGGGCATTCAGGTCACCCATTCCTTTGGTTCCCCAGTCAAGAGTCCGGCGGGACGTTCGTCCGAAGTGTACAGTTTGATCTTCAAAGTCCAATATCGCCTGCTGCTGCGTGAGCCAATCTCGGCCCAGCACAAGTTCTTCTCGAAGGTCCTTTGCGACTAAACATGGGATCTCCATCTCCATATCGGCTATGCAGCATTGTACCACAGCATTGCCCAGTAAGGTCATGGTGGATCCCTGGGTGGCAAGCTGTGCCATTTGGGGTTGGGAATTAATAGGGGTCCCTATTATCTGCACCACACTCTCGCGCACATAATTAGTGGTGGCGGCTGAGTCGATAAGAGCCTGAATGGGCTGTGAGTCTAGTTGCACCTTGACTCTTGGCAGTTCTTGTTGTGGGTGGTGCTGTATGCACATAAGGCTCGGGGTCGGTCTACCTTCGAGCCGAGCTTGGGAGTTGAGGTCTTCTACCTTCGGTGTAGGGGTAGGGCTCGTTGGCACCACTCTTTCCCTCCAGGGGTCTACTGTGTTGAGGCTGTTCCTTTCAGACTGTTGGCAGCGGAGCAGTGGGCAGTCTTTGTGAAAGTGTTGTTCAGGGCAGTGCCAACACTTCGGCAACCTTTTGTTGGGGGTAGAATATTCTTGTACCAGGGTTGGTGGTGAACAAGGTTTACTTGTTACAGTGCCCCTAGTTTCGAGACAGTCTCGCTGCACGGCAGTGGCTCGAACCATAAGTTCGGATAAATTCTCGGGAGGCGGATGCCGTAGAAATGGCCGTAGGTTGGGCCGCACCAGCTCCAACAAGGTAGGAAGAAATTCATTTGGGTCTCTCCCTGGGTGTAGCCTCTTATAAAGTTTCCTTTTCTGTAGTAAGAAACTTTCGACATCCTCTCCTTCCTTTTGTTTGGTACCATATAATTGGGCAGTAAGCTTTGCCAGTCTTGATTGGCTTCCAAAATGGTTCAGGAAGCCCCCTGTGAACTCTTCCCAGGTGTCATACAGCCCTTCATGGTTATTCCACCATCTAGAGGCTTCCCCAAGTAGTAATGGAACTATCTGGTCCACCCATTCGGTGCGGTGGATTGCATGTGCCCGTAGGGCTTGCTCCCATTGGTGTACAGCTTGCACAGGGTCCTCATGATCCTGACCTCTAAAGGGCCGAGGTACACTTGCAGATCTTGTACTTGAAGGTAAAGTGGGATTCACTCTACACTGGGCGCAGGTAAACGACATCCCAGCAAGGTCCAGTGGGGTATCTTCCCAGCCTAGACAGGCGAGATGGTAGTCGCGCTGACAGGCCTGGCAGGTGACAAGGACTAGGGCTGTCCCAGGGCAGTTCGGCGCAAAGCAGCGCCGGGGAGCTGGAACTGTTGGCTTCTTCTCTACCAGAAGTTGTCTGCAGGGCTGGCATATGTGGAATACGCCTGTTCAATGACTTGTTCCACGATACCAAGGCATTGTAGGTGAAACTGGGCATTGCAACATACACAGGGAATGCTGGGTCCATCCGGTGCACTGCAGCGAGGTGCGGCACAGGATACAGAAGACATCCTTCAGTTGGGTTGGGCGCCACCAGGTGTTTTCTGCACTCCTGGAAGTGGATGTGGCTCCGGCTGTGCTGATAGCTCTCGTAAAGGCAGGGTGTGGTCCTCAGGTTATCCAAGCTGACTGGCCCCACGTTGGGCGCCAAATTGACTTGTCCCGGGCTTCTGAGAGGGGCACAGGGAGGGGCGGGAGCGGTCCCCGAGCAGGGGTCGCTGCCCAAGAGCAGGGAGTGGTAGGAGCGGTCCCCCAGAGAGGTCGCTGCCTATCAGAGGAGGAGGGAAGGAGGAGGAGCGGTCCTGCAGAGAGGTCGCTGCCTACCAGAGGAAGGAAGGTGGAGGAGTGGTCCTCCAGAGAGGTCGCTGCCTTAAACAATACTGCTCAAGTATTCAGTCACTTTTATTGGCCCAGAAATACTGGGAAGAGCTTTCTGCCTGGCTATTTTTTTTTTCCTAGCCTAAGTTAATTCTAAGTGTGTAGGGGAGGGTCCAGGTTAGGGGAGGACCTAAGTGTGTCTCAGGCCGAAGCCTATACTAGCTCAGCCAGGGTAAATATGCAAAATATGTACATATTCAGTAGGGAGGGCACATCTGCACCCTTCCTGTGCATACATATTCGACTTACAAAACTCTTTACATTCACTTGTATCATTAACAGTTTCTTGTCACAACACCATATATTTACATATTTGCCCTGAGTTAGACGGGGCAGGTAGACAAAGTCCCCTTACTTTACATTCCCCTTTGTCTGCCATCTAGGGGCGGGTGGCGAACTAAATGTCCTGCCCATAGAGTGTGTAGGAGGGGTGGCGCACCTGGGGCTTGTGCTATTATACCAGCCGAGGCCAAAATGGTGGACATGACAATTCGCCCCCCTCCCTCTGTGGCCTTGACTGGGATCGTTGCACATGCCAGGAGTCAGCACGCTGGGCTTCAGTCCCAGGGCTGGCTCCTCTACACTGGCCACTACACTATGTGGAGGATAGACGGTAGCGGGCTGGTCTGCCCAGCCGTTCCCATGGTCGTAGGGTACTGGAGGTAGTTCTCCTGGTGCAGAGGGGCTAGTAGGTTCCTGGGGTTCGGGGTTTTTGGACAGATCTGTTTTCCGTCTCCATGGCTGCAGGTGAATCCTGTTCTGGGGAAACCATATTCCTCGGTCTGGAAAAGGCTCTTTCTTCCAGTGGCATCTTGCCTTTGAGAGGGCGTCGCTCAGCGGCTGTCTCCATGACTGCATGGTCGATTTCCCCTTTGGGGTTCCTCCTTTCTGGCACCACTGAAAACCACTGCCCGAGTTATTTAGGCTTAGCTTGGTTGTGGCAGAGCGAAGGGAAGGAGTTTCTTGAGGTCTCTGGTCCCCTTGCGTCAACACAACCATAAGTTGGTCTCTGTGTTGTTCAGTGCATATTCCAGGATTAGGGTTACCACCACTTTGATTAGGGGCATTCAGGTCACCCATTCCTTTGGTTCCCCAGTCAAGAGTCCGGCGGGACGTTCGTCCGAAGTGTACAGTTTGATCTTCAAAGTCCAATATCGCCTGCTGCTGCGTGAGCCAATCTCGGCCCAGCACAAGTTCTTCTCGAAGGTCCTTTGCGACTAAACATGGGATCTCCATCTCCATATCGGCTATGCAGCATTGTACCACAGCATTGCCCAGTAAGGTCATGGTGGATCCCTGGGTGGCAAGCTGTGCCATTTGGGGTTGGGAATTAATAGGGGTCCCTATTATCTGCACCACACTCTCGCGCACATAATTAGTGGTGGCGGCTGAGTCGATAAGAGCCTGAATGGGCTGTGAGTCTAGTTGCACCTTGACTCTTGGCAGTTCTTGTTGTGGGTGGTGCTGTATGCACATAAGGCTCGGGGTCGGTCTACCTTCGAGCCGAGCTTGGGAGTTGAGGTCTTCTACCTTCGGTGTAGGGGTAGGGCTCGTTGGCACCACTCTTTCCCTCCAGGGGTCTACTGTGTTGAGGCTGTTCCTTTCAGACTGTTGGCAGCGGAGCAGTGGGCAGTCTTTGTGAAAGTGTTGTTCAGGGCAGTGCCAACACTTCGGCAACCTTTTGTTGGGGGTAGAATATTCTTGTACCAGGGTTGGTGGTGAACAAGGTTTACTTGTTACAGTGCCCCTAGTTTCGAGACAGTCTCGCTGCACGGCAGTGGCTCGAACCATAAGTTCGGATAAATTCTCGGGAGGCGGATGCCGTAGAAATGGCCGTAGGTTGGGCCGCACCAGCTCCAACAAGGTAGGAAGAAATTCATTTGGGTCTCTCCCTGGGTGTAGCCTCTTATAAAGTTTCCTTTTCTGTAGTAAGAAACTTTCGACATCCTCTCCTTCCTTTTGTTTGGTACCATATAATTGGGCAGTAAGCTTTGCCAGTCTTGATTGGCTTCCAAAATGGTTCAGGAAGCCCCCTGTGAACTCTTCCCAGGTGTCATACAGCCCTTCATGGTTATTCCACCATCTAGAGGCTTCCCCAAGTAGTAATGGAACTATCTGGTCCACCCATTCGGTGCGGTGGATTGCATGTGCCCGTAGGGCTTGCTCCCATTGGTGTACAGCTTGCACAGGGTCCTCATGATCCTGACCTCTAAAGGGCCGAGGTACACTTGCAGATCTTGTACTTGAAGGTAAAGTGGGATTCACTCTACACTGGGCGCAGGTAAACGACATCCCAGCAAGGTCCAGTGGGGTATCTTCCCAGCCTAGACAGGCGAGATGGTAGTCGCGCTGACAGGCCTGGCAGGTGACAAGGACTAGGGCTGTCCCAGGGCAGTTCGGCGCAAAGCAGCGCCGGGGAGCTGGAACTGTTGGCTTCTTCTCTACCAGAAGTTGTCTGCAGGGCTGGCATATGTGGAATACGCCTGTTCAATGACTTGTTCCACGATACCAAGGCATTGTAGGTGAAACTGGGCATTGCAACATACACAGGGAATGCTGGGTCCATCCGGTGCACTGCAGCGAGGTGCGGCACAGGATACAGAAGACATCCTTCAGTTGGGTTGGGCGCCACCAGGTGTTTTCTGCACTCCTGGAAGTGGATGTGGCTCCGGCTGTGCTGATAGCTCTCGTAAAGGCAGGGTGTGGTCCTCAGGTTATCCAAGCTGACTGGCCCCACGTTGGGCGCCAAATTGACTTGTCCCGGGCTTCTGAGAGGGGCACAGGGAGGGGCGGGAGCGGTCCCCGAGCAGGGGTCGCTGCCCAAGAGCAGGGAGTGGTAGGAGCGGTCCCCCAGAGAGGTCGCTGCCTATCAGAGGAGGAGGGAAGGAGGAGGAGCGGTCCTGCAGAGAGGTCGCTGCCTACCAGAGGAAGGAAGGTGGAGGAGTGGTCCTCCAGAGAGGTCGCTGCCTTAAACAATACTGCTCAAGTATTCAGTCACTTTTATTGGCCCAGAAATACTGGGAAGAGCTTTCTGCCTGGCTATTTTTTTTTTCCTAGCCTAAGTTAATTCTAAGTGTGTAGGGGAGGGTCCAGGTTAGGGGAGGACCTAAGTGTGTCTCAGGCCGAAGCCTATACTAGCTCAGCCAGGGTAAATATGCAAAATATGTACATATTCAGTAGGGAGGGCACATCTGCACCCTTCCTGTGCATACATATTCGACTTACAAAACTCTTTACATTCACTTGTATCATTAACAGTTTCTTGTCACAACACCATATATTTACATATTTGCCCTGAGTTAGACGGGGCAGGTAGACAAAGTCCCCTTACTTTACATTCCCCTTTGTCTGCCATCTAGGGGCGGGTGGCGAACTAAATGTCCTGCCCATAGAGTGTGTAGGAGGGGTGGCGCACCTGGGGCTTGTGCTATTATACCAGCCGAGGCCAAAATGGTGGACATGACAATTCGCCCCCCTCCCTCTGTGGCCTTGACTGGGATCGTTGCACATGCCAGGAGTCAGCACGCTGGGCTTCAGTCCCAGGGCTGGCTCCTCTACACTGGCCACTACACTATGTGGAGGATAGACGGTAGCGGGCTGGTCTGCCCAGCCGTTCCCATGGTCGTAGGGTACTGGAGGTAGTTCTCCTGGTGCAGAGGGGCTAGTAGGTTCCTGGGGTTCGGGGTTTTTGGACAGATCTGTTTTCCGTCTCCATGGCTGCAGGTGAATCCTGTTCTGGGGAAACCATATTCCTCGGTCTGGAAAAGGCTCTTTCTTCCAGTGGCATCTTGCCTTTGAGAGGGCGTCGCTCAGCGGCTGTCTCCATGACTGCATGGTCGATTTCCCCTTTGGGGTTCCTCCTTTCTGGCACCACTGAAAACCACTGCCCGAGTTATTTAGGCTTAGCTTGGTTGTGGCAGAGCGAAGGGAAGGAGTTTCTTGAGGTCTCTGGTCCCCTTGCGTCAACACAACCATAAGTTGGTCTCTGTGTTGTTCAGTGCATATTCCAGGATTAGGGTTACCACCACTTTGATTAGGGGCATTCAGGTCACCCATTCCTTTGGTTCCCCAGTCAAGAGTCCGGCGGGACGTTCGTCCGAAGTGTACAGTTTGATCTTCAAAGTCCAATATCGCCTGCTGCTGCGTGAGCCAATCTCGGCCCAGCACAAGTTCTTCTCGAAGGTCCTTTGCGACTAAACATGGGATCTCCATCTCCATATCGGCTATGCAGCATTGTACCACAGCATTGCCCAGTAAGGTCATGGTGGATCCCTGGGTGGCAAGCTGTGCCATTTGGGGTTGGGAATTAATAGGGGTCCCTATTATCTGCACCACACTCTCGCGCACATAATTAGTGGTGGCGGCTGAGTCGATAAGAGCCTGAATGGGCTGTGAGTCTAGTTGCACCTTGACTCTTGGCAGTTCTTGTTGTGGGTGGTGCTGTATGCACATAAGGCTCGGGGTCGGTCTACCTTCGAGCCGAGCTTGGGAGTTGAGGTCTTCTACCTTCGGTGTAGGGGTAGGGCTCGTTGGCACCACTCTTTCCCTCCAGGGGTCTACTGTGTTGAGGCTGTTCCTTTCAGACTGTTGGCAGCGGAGCAGTGGGCAGTCTTTGTGAAAGTGTTGTTCAGGGCAGTGCCAACACTTCGGCAACCTTTTGTTGGGGGTAGAATATTCTTGTACCAGGGTTGGTGGTGAACAAGGTTTACTTGTTACAGTGCCCCTAGTTTCGAGACAGTCTCGCTGCACGGCAGTGGCTCGAACCATAAGTTCGGATAAATTCTCGGGAGGCGGATGCCGTAGAAATGGCCGTAGGTTGGGCCGCACCAGCTCCAACAAGGTAGGAAGAAATTCATTTGGGTCTCTCCCTGGGTGTAGCCTCTTATAAAGTTTCCTTTTCTGTAGTAAGAAACTTTCGACATCCTCTCCTTCCTTTTGTTTGGTACCATATAATTGGGCAGTAAGCTTTGCCAGTCTTGATTGGCTTCCAAAATGGTTCAGGAAGCCCCCTGTGAACTCTTCCCAGGTGTCATACAGCCCTTCATGGTTATTCCACCATCTAGAGGCTTCCCCAAGTAGTAATGGAACTATCTGGTCCACCCATTCGGTGCGGTGGATTGCATGTGCCCGTAGGGCTTGCTCCCATTGGTGTACAGCTTGCACAGGGTCCTCATGATCCTGACCTCTAAAGGGCCGAGGTACACTTGCAGATCTTGTACTTGAAGGTAAAGTGGGATTCACTCTACACTGGGCGCAGGTAAACGACATCCCAGCAAGGTCCAGTGGGGTATCTTCCCAGCCTAGACAGGCGAGATGGTAGTCGCGCTGACAGGCCTGGCAGGTGACAAGGACTAGGGCTGTCCCAGGGCAGTTCGGCGCAAAGCAGCGCCGGGGAGCTGGAACTGTTGGCTTCTTCTCTACCAGAAGTTGTCTGCAGGGCTGGCATATGTGGAATACGCCTGTTCAATGACTTGTTCCACGATACCAAGGCATTGTAGGTGAAACTGGGCATTGCAACATACACAGGGAATGCTGGGTCCATCCGGTGCACTGCAGCGAGGTGCGGCACAGGATACAGAAGACATCCTTCAGTTGGGTTGGGCGCCACCAGGTGTTTTCTGCACTCCTGGAAGTGGATGTGGCTCCGGCTGTGCTGATAGCTCTCGTAAAGGCAGGGTGTGGTCCTCAGGTTATCCAAGCTGACTGGCCCCACGTTGGGCGCCAAATTGACTTGTCCCGGGCTTCTGAGAGGGGCACAGGGAGGGGCGGGAGCGGTCCCCGAGCAGGGGTCGCTGCCCAAGAGCAGGGAGTGGTAGGAGCGGTCCCCCAGAGAGGTCGCTGCCTATCAGAGGAGGAGGGAAGGAGGAGGAGCGGTCCTGCAGAGAGGTCGCTGCCTACCAGAGGAAGGAAGGTGGAGGAGTGGTCCTCCAGAGAGGTCGCTGCCTTAAACAATACTGCTCAAGTATTCAGTCACTTTTATTGGCCCAGAAATACTGGGAAGAGCTTTCTGCCTGGCTATTTTTTTTTTCCTAGCCTAAGTTAATTCTAAGTGTGTAGGGGAGGGTCCAGGTTAGGGGAGGACCTAAGTGTGTCTCAGGCCGAAGCCTATACTAGCTCAGCCAGGGTAAATATGCAAAATATGTACATATTCAGTAGGGAGGGCACATCTGCACCCTTCCTGTGCATACATATTCGACTTACAAAACTCTTTACATTCACTTGTATCATTAACAGTTTCTTGTCACAACACCATATATTTACATATTTGCCCTGAGTTAGACGGGGCAGGTAGACAAAGTCCCCTTACTTTACATTCCCCTTTGTCTGCCATCTAGGGGCGGGTGGCGAACTAAATGTCCTGCCCATAGAGTGTGTAGGAGGGGTGGCGCACCTGGGGCTTGTGCTATTATACCAGCCGAGGCCAAAATGGTGGACATGACAATTCGCCCCCCTCCCTCTGTGGCCTTGACTGGGATCGTTGCACATGCCAGGAGTCAGCACGCTGGGCTTCAGTCCCAGGGCTGGCTCCTCTACACTGGCCACTACACTATGTGGAGGATAGACGGTAGCGGGCTGGTCTGCCCAGCCGTTCCCATGGTCGTAGGGTACTGGAGGTAGTTCTCCTGGTGCAGAGGGGCTAGTAGGTTCCTGGGGTTCGGGGTTTTTGGACAGATCTGTTTTCCGTCTCCATGGCTGCAGGTGAATCCTGTTCTGGGGAAACCATATTCCTCGGTCTGGAAAAGGCTCTTTCTTCCAGTGGCATCTTGCCTTTGAGAGGGCGTCGCTCAGCGGCTGTCTCCATGACTGCATGGTCGATTTCCCCTTTGGGGTTCCTCCTTTCTGGCACCACTGAAAACCACTGCCCGAGTTATTTAGGCTTAGCTTGGTTGTGGCAGAGCGAAGGGAAGGAGTTTCTTGAGGTCTCTGGTCCCCTTGCGTCAACACAACCATAAGTTGGTCTCTGTGTTGTTCAGTGCATATTCCAGGATTAGGGTTACCACCACTTTGATTAGGGGCATTCAGGTCACCCATTCCTTTGGTTCCCCAGTCAAGAGTCCGGCGGGACGTTCGTCCGAAGTGTACAGTTTGATCTTCAAAGTCCAATATCGCCTGCTGCTGCGTGAGCCAATCTCGGCCCAGCACAAGTTCTTCTCGAAGGTCCTTTGCGACTAAACATGGGATCTCCATCTCCATATCGGCTATGCAGCATTGTACCACAGCATTGCCCAGTAAGGTCATGGTGGATCCCTGGGTGGCAAGCTGTGCCATTTGGGGTTGGGAATTAATAGGGGTCCCTATTATCTGCACCACACTCTCGCGCACATAATTAGTGGTGGCGGCTGAGTCGATAAGAGCCTGAATGGGCTGTGAGTCTAGTTGCACCTTGACTCTTGGCAGTTCTTGTTGTGGGTGGTGCTGTATGCACATAAGGCTCGGGGTCGGTCTACCTTCGAGCCGAGCTTGGGAGTTGAGGTCTTCTACCTTCGGTGTAGGGGTAGGGCTCGTTGGCACCACTCTTTCCCTCCAGGGGTCTACTGTGTTGAGGCTGTTCCTTTCAGACTGTTGGCAGCGGAGCAGTGGGCAGTCTTTGTGAAAGTGTTGTTCAGGGCAGTGCCAACACTTCGGCAACCTTTTGTTGGGGGTAGAATATTCTTGTACCAGGGTTGGTGGTGAACAAGGTTTACTTGTTACAGTGCCCCTAGTTTCGAGACAGTCTCGCTGCACGGCAGTGGCTCGAACCATAAGTTCGGATAAATTCTCGGGAGGCGGATGCCGTAGAAATGGCCGTAGGTTGGGCCGCACCAGCTCCAACAAGGTAGGAAGAAATTCATTTGGGTCTCTCCCTGGGTGTAGCCTCTTATAAAGTTTCCTTTTCTGTAGTAAGAAACTTTCGACATCCTCTCCTTCCTTTTGTTTGGTACCATATAATTGGGCAGTAAGCTTTGCCAGTCTTGATTGGCTTCCAAAATGGTTCAGGAAGCCCCCTGTGAACTCTTCCCAGGTGTCATACAGCCCTTCATGGTTATTCCACCATCTAGAGGCTTCCCCAAGTAGTAATGGAACTATCTGGTCCACCCATTCGGTGCGGTGGATTGCATGTGCCCGTAGGGCTTGCTCCCATTGGTGTACAGCTTGCACAGGGTCCTCATGATCCTGACCTCTAAAGGGCCGAGGTACACTTGCAGATCTTGTACTTGAAGGTAAAGTGGGATTCACTCTACACTGGGCGCAGGTAAACGACATCCCAGCAAGGTCCAGTGGGGTATCTTCCCAGCCTAGACAGGCGAGATGGTAGTCGCGCTGACAGGCCTGGCAGGTGACAAGGACTAGGGCTGTCCCAGGGCAGTTCGGCGCAAAGCAGCGCCGGGGAGCTGGAACTGTTGGCTTCTTCTCTACCAGAAGTTGTCTGCAGGGCTGGCATATGTGGAATACGCCTGTTCAATGACTTGTTCCACGATACCAAGGCATTGTAGGTGAAACTGGGCATTGCAACATACACAGGGAATGCTGGGTCCATCCGGTGCACTGCAGCGAGGTGCGGCACAGGATACAGAAGACATCCTTCAGTTGGGTTGGGCGCCACCAGGTGTTTTCTGCACTCCTGGAAGTGGATGTGGCTCCGGCTGTGCTGATAGCTCTCGTAAAGGCAGGGTGTGGTCCTCAGGTTATCCAAGCTGACTGGCCCCACGTTGGGCGCCAAATTGACTTGTCCCGGGCTTCTGAGAGGGGCACAGGGAGGGGCGGGAGCGGTCCCCGAGCAGGGGTCGCTGCCCAAGAGCAGGGAGTGGTAGGAGCGGTCCCCCAGAGAGGTCGCTGCCTATCAGAGGAGGAGGGAAGGAGGAGGAGCGGTCCTGCAGAGAGGTCGCTGCCTACCAGAGGAAGGAAGGTGGAGGAGTGGTCCTCCAGAGAGGTCGCTGCCTTAAACAATACTGCTCAAGTATTCAGTCACTTTTATTGGCCCAGAAATACTGGGAAGAGCTTTCTGCCTGGCTATTTTTTTTTTCCTAGCCTAAGTTAATTCTAAGTGTGTAGGGGAGGGTCCAGGTTAGGGGAGGACCTAAGTGTGTCTCAGGCCGAAGCCTATACTAGCTCAGCCAGGGTAAATATGCAAAATATGTACATATTCAGTAGGGAGGGCACATCTGCACCCTTCCTGTGCATACATATTCGACTTACAAAACTCTTTACATTCACTTGTATCATTAACAGTTTCTTGTCACAACACCATATTTTACATATTTGCCCTGAGTTAGACGGGGCAGGTAGACAAAGTCCCCTTACTTTACATTCCCCTTTGTCTGCCATCTAGGGGCGGGTGGCGAACTAAATGTCCTGCCCATAGAGTGTGTAGGAGGGGTGGCGCACCTGGGGCTTGTGCTATTATACCAGCCGAGGCCAAAATGGTGGACATGACAAGAGTAAGAAAAAAATAAATATCTTGACAGTTTGTAGTGTCGCCATATTTGTTTCAGTTTTCAATACCGTTTTTGTATATTACAATTTAAATTTTTTTTTTACAGTACCTACTTATAACTTATTTGCAAGGAGTTTGGTTTAGTGTTTATAATTTATCTGCTGAGCGTCAAGAGTCTTAGGGCTACTGAGACCGAAGACCAGAAATATTTATCAATTATGTAGTATATTGTTGAAAAATTTGAATTTTACTATTTCAGGTAGGTCGATTTTTTTAATTAATTATAATAGTTACGTGTAATTGCCATCTTCCTTTATTTCATATTAAACATTATGTTTGGTTGAGTGTGAGATAATTTTATTTATGTATGTTTTAATTTCATTTATTTTCTTATATATATATATATATATATATATATATATATATATATATATATATATATATAAATATATTCTTACCTACCTACGTCTATTATTTTTCAGGTGGATGTTAACATTGTCATTCCAGTTGAATAAATTTTTTTGACAAATTAGTTGTTATTTATACTTTTTGTTTCATTTTGGACTATGTTTTTTTTTTTTACTTAATTCAAAGATTTGTGGTGTGTTCAGGGAGTGATATCTCTATTAATTTCTATACTGCTTTGGATAAGCGGAATATGGCCACCACAGTTTTACATATCAACCAATCCTACAAATGTTTTAAACATTATGACAAATAAAAAATAGTTTCACAAACATCCTTAGTTTTTTTTGGTGTGTATAGTTTGAAGTTTAATATTATGCATGTACGTAAATTCTTAAACATATAGTTATTTATTAATTTATTTAGAAAATTATTCATAGGTAGGTAATAAGTTTTCCTTTATATCTCTTTCGATTTGGAGTGTTTCCGAGCCATTCGGGGTCCTCAACATCACCTCCCCCCCCCCCCCCCCCCCCCGGTGGTTAAAGAAAAAAAATTTCGAAAGTTTAAAATTTTTAAAAAATTTTCTCTTTCGATTTTAAGCGTTTTCGAGCCATTCAGGGAAAAAGCCCCAAAATTTCGATAATTTTAGGAATTTCAAATATCTATTCTTTCGAGATGGAGTGTTCCGAAACATTCGAGGTCCTGAACCTCCACCCCCCTCCCTTTTCTCAAAAATGATAGCCACAAAATTTCGAAAAATTGGAGAAAATTGTTTTAAAATTAAGTCATTACGAACTAAAGTGTCCGGGGCATGGTGGAACTTTTACCCAAAGTCTACTTCGCACCCAATTTTGTGGGAGAGGGGGAAGGGGAGTGCAAAACTCCAAAATTACGACAAATTTCAAAAAATTCTTAAATTTAAGTATACTTTTTTACTATTTGGAGTGTTTCCGAGCCATTCGGGATCCTCAAACTACCCTCCCCCCACAAGGAGTCAAAGACCCAATGATAAAAAAAATTCCCAAACTTTCGAAAACCTATTCTCTTTCGGTTTGGAGTGTTTACGAGCCATTCGGGGTCTTCAACATCACCCCCCCCCCCCCTCCCTACCTTCTCAGGGGTCAAAGCCCCAACATTTAGAAAATTACAAAAATCATTCTGTTTCGATTTTTAGTGTTTCCCTGCCATTCAGGGTCCTCAAAATAACCCTTCCCCCTCTGGGGACAAAACCCCAAAATCTCGAAAATTTCAGGATTTTCAAATATCATTTCTTTCGAGATGGAGTGTTCCGAACCATTCGAGGTCCTGAACCTCCACCCCCCCCCCCCCCCTCCCTTTTCTCAAAAGTGAAAGCCACAAAATTTCGAAAAATTGGAGGAAATTGTATTAAAATTAAGTCATTACTAACTAAAGTGTCCGGGGGATGGCGGAACGTTTACCCAAAGACGTGTTCTCCAACAAATTTGTGGTAAGGCGATTGGGGGAATGCAAAACCCCAAAATTTCGAAAAATTTCTTAAATTTAAGAATACTTTTTTTACTATTTGGAGTGTTTCCGAGCCATTCGGGGTCCTCAAACTACCCTCCCCCCACAAGGAGTCAAAACCCAATAATTAAAAAAATTCCCAAAATTTCCAAAAACCTATTCTTTTTCGATTTGGAGTGTTTACGAGCCATTCGGGGTCCTCAACATCACCCCCCCCCCCCCCCCCTCAGAGGTCAAAACCACAAAATTTAAAAAATTTCAAATATCATTCTTTCGATTTTTATTGTTTCCCAGCCATTCAGGGTCCTCAAAATCACCCCTCCCCCTCTGGGGACAAAGCCCCAAAATTTCGACAATTTCAGGAATTTCAAATATAATTTCTTTCGAGATGGAGTGTTCCAAACCATTCGAGGTCCTGAACATCCACTTTTCGCAAAAGTGAAAGCCACAAAATTTCGAAATATAAGAATATATATAATTGGATTTTGGTATGTATGCCGTCGATAAACTCTTACACCGTTTGACCGATCGCCATGAAAGTTGGCACATCGAAGTGTTTTTACCATCCATTTTTTTTTGTAACTCGCCGCTGTATGGCGCTGTAGCACATCAACTTCTAAACCTTTCATCCGATCGCCCTGGGTAAACAGAAAATCATAGGTCACAGATACACAAACAGTAATTATGTGTCATTTCTTAATGTCCAACACACTGGACATATCGCTATCCATTTTGCTGTAACTCGCGGACAATATTTCACCCGGTGTTCAGCCCGGGCAAAGCCGGGTACTGCAGCTAGTAGTAAATAAACACATAGCTGGCCCAAATCCATAGACATTAGAAACTCATTAACACAATATATTAATATTTAATTTAACTTAAAAGGAAAGAAAACAAGAAAGAAAACCAATCCAGTTTAAAAGACTAAACTGAAATTAGAAAATAGGAAAATCATAACTGTTGCTTCTAGGTTGGGCACACCCAACAAACGTTCGTAATCTCAGGGAAATAAAATTAATTTTTCTCGGTTCGCAACACGCCGGAAAGACGGAATCTTGACTTCATGGACCACTGGGTAGTCCACTACAGTTAGTAGTTTGCCACCAAATTCACCAGGGAAAATGTCGCAAAAACAGTTTTAAAATGCTGATTTCAAAGTTAATCACTGTTTGATATAGTTTGCCAGGGGATTCAGGGCTAGTGCGGGACACTATAGGCAGGGCGTCACCTCCCTCGTGCCGGACACCAGGAACTTATTGTCCCGCCTCTATGCTGAGTAGCGACCGTCGCAGCTTCTTGCACATCTCTCGTGCGGGGCCGCAAAACAACGAGGAAAACCTATTTCCACAGCTTGCACGGCTGTGCTGTAGCCTCAATTTGCAAGTGCGCTACCTCGCACAAACGCCCTGTAAAAGCACTTTTCACGCCGCCGAAGTTGGCGACCCTTTCTCTCCAAATCAGTCCTTAAAGTTCAAGAAAACCACGCCAACCTAATTCAAAGGCCCGGGCAACAAAGCCTTGTTACCCGGAACCAATCAACAGTCGCGTAGTATCCACTGATCCCGGAACATGATCAAAATAAATGTTTAAATTTAACTGAAATTGCCCAGAAATTATTTCTAACATAAAAAATGATTTTAAATCATTCTAATAATTATTTAGTTCAGTTCGTTGCCGAATATACACTTAAAAAAAAAGTTAAAATAATGTAAACAAAACAAATCATGGTTGCTATGGCAACGACGGCGATGGAGCTAGCGGCGTGTCCATAGAGTAATAACTCTATAATCACGTGTGAAAATCCTGTGAAAATTTCGTTGCATTGATTGCTATCAAACTTCACAAGATCACCCGCTGGGCTAATCTGAAGATTGCCTGAGAATTTCATCAAAATCGGTCCAGCCGTTTTGTAGTCTTTAGGAAACATACATACACAAATAGATTTATATATAATAGAGAATTGCAGCCATATAAAGAACATAAAAATAGCACTTGGCAACATCGTGTCAACATCTTTTTATTAATATCAATTTATCACCAGTGTTCACAAGTGCAATGTGCAGACCAAGTATGCAAGTGTTTACATTGTCTATTTGTCTATTTGTTCTTATCTCATTTGATTTCCCCACTATATCATCCACTTTGTATTCTGACAGTTATCTGGTAAGTTTTCGCGTAAACACTTCATAAATTAATCACTAAACCCTCTAAGATGAGCTGCACTTTTAAAAATACTATGCGCTACCTATATCAAGGTCATCTAGGACATGTATACAAATAAATAGTACTTTTACGAAGTTGGGTTGATTAAATATATAAGAAAGAATATTTTCATAGGTTGATCTTTTGTTAACGTTGATTCATTATATATAAATGGATTTATATATATAAATTGATTTATACACACACACACACACACATATATATATATATATATATATATATATATATATATATATATATACACATGTAAACGGACGTTGGTACACATGAAGTTGATAAATTCCGACACGGTTTGTCCGATCACCAAGAAAGTTGACACCTCTGACTGTTTTTTCGTGGAGAAGGATTTTATGCTATCCATTTTTCCACCAGATGGGGTTCCAGTGCCTCAACTTCTATTTCGTTCAAACGAACGCCATGAAAATTTGTTTATTGTGATTTTTACTGTCCTCAATCCTCAATAACAACAAATAGTGATTGTGACTGTGATAAACTCACATGCAAATTGCATACAAACAATCTATACAGGTAAATAAATAAACACTGGCAGGACAAATTCCGACGGGTTTTGTTAGTGTATTATATTTAAGGGTGCCGTCTGGCTCCCACATGCTATCACCGAGTTGTTAGTGAACAAGATTATTTTGTGAATGAAAGTACAATACACGTCACCTCTTGTTAGATAGATGTTTTTGGACATCGGGAGCAGAATTTCTCAGGAGGATTGATAGGATTTTCCTTCGTAAACATTCTGGATTTCTCTGACTATCTCGACGACATAGGCCTACATAACAGGTTACACAGATTTTTCAGATATGATCTTAAATTTTTTTTTAAATAAATAACAATTATGAAAAAAAATCAATAATAAGACTTGAGTTAAAAAAAATTTATCTTCAAAAATTTATAAATATAAAAAATGCAAAAATTGTAAGTACTAATTCATGCAACTAATGTGAATCCAAAATTAAATTTACTACGGGTAAAACATTAGAAATTATTTAAATGAATATATAGACATGTCAATCTTACTATATTAGCATGTCCAAGTATACTGTATCTTTAAATGTAACTTTAAATTTTTTTTTTAAATTTTATGTCATTTAAAAAATCTAAATATATCGGGTTCTTGTGGAGCCCTGCTGTCACGTAATTAACTGCTTGAGCTAAAAATTGTATTTACATAGTTTCAATACCTGGATGGTTCACAGCACTATACCTATTACGAAATGTTTCACCTTTTCAAGATATTGACCGTTCTTATGTCGTACTGAATCAACTAGATTTGTTAGATATTGTAATTAGCGTTATGATGGCGAAACATTAAACAATCTGGATTCTGTAACAACTTGCAGAATTTAAAGAAGTTAAAATTATAAATGATAATCGACCAGAATTCACAAGAAACAAGTAACGCGATTAAAAGTAATGAATCTTGACAAGATGTGTCATAGTGCAGGTTCTGGTGGAGTGCGGTGTGCCTTGTCTGGTCTTCTGCACTGGTGTCCCTTCTCGTACGTCTTCGTCCGCCCCTTTCTGGCCGATGTCACGTGTGGTTACCGTCCCAGTCAACGTGTTTAAGTTCCATCTACTGTATCTATCATGACCACAATGATCGTATGCCCACATACTAGATCCAAAGCACAAGTCAACATCATACTCTGACCATTGGTTAGGAACTGCATGTCCTGTCCTCTTGATACTCTACTGTAATAACAATTTCTAGAGCTAAACTTCCTCTTCATACTAAAAAAAAAATAAAATCAATATTTTTTTTATTTTTTATGTAATTTTAAAAAAATCCAAAAATATTTGTCAAAAAACATTTTGAATGCAATAAATCACAAAAACACTGATGTAGAGTTATCCATGAAAATGCAAAATTCAATTCTAAATCTGAAGACAGTGAATTCTCTTACTAATTATGTGTGTAAAACGTTATTTACAAGTCATATCGAACTTTAGTGTGGTAAATTTTGAAGCAAGGTGTGATGCACAAACCAACATCACAGTCTGAACATTGGTACTGTGTGTCTCTTCTTGTTGATGTGCCCCTGTGTGTTTTTCCTTTGCTTGAACACACATGACACCTCCGTTGTGCTTTCTTCTGACCTTCCTTGCAGTGTACCAGTTCTGGAAAATGCCTCTGTCTTAGTCTTGCAAGTTTGCCTCCTCCAACTGCTGAAGTGCTTACTTCTTCACTTTGTACAAGATGGTTGCAAACTTTCAATATGAAGTCAGTGGTTGTGATATTTTTTTCCTTTTTTTTTTCCGTAACAGGACACAACTGTTTACCACAACCATCATAATAAAATGTATGGTCAACTTTCACCACCACTTGACTGATCGATGGTCAAATGAACCATATGACATACGTTGGTCTACTAAATCAACTCCAGCTTTATGATGATTGTAGTCTATCACTACTGAGGGTTTTTGTACACACTGTCCTCGTTTGTTTGTCAGTGGCACCATGGTAGGCTTGTCTCTCGTGCTTATCATCCAAACATCTCACTTATCATGCCATCTTTGAACAAGTGTATTTCCTATGCGACTGTGAATAGTCTCCCTCTTCCACAACAGCTTTTCTTTCATCACAGCCGGAATTTGTTTTCTTGACTTCATGATTGTTCCTACTAAGCCAGTCTTAGCTTCAGCTAAGTCGTTGGCAAGCTGTATACTTGTAAAGAACCGATCCAGGTAAACTGTATGCCCAACACCAGTAAGCTCTTTGAGTAGGCGTTTGACAATCCCTGAAGCGCTGTTGTCTTTCCCTTCAATTCTACCAGTGTACACTTCAAAATTAAAAATGTAACCTGATTTACTATCAACCACCATGAAAATTTTGATGCCATACTTGTTCGGTTTTTGAGGCATGTACACCCTAAATCCTACTCTGCCTCTGAAAGGCCATATCCCTTCGTCAACTGTGATTGCTTCTCCAGGAGTGAAACTGCTTTGATATTTTTCAAGGAGTGCATCTAAAAAAGGCCTAACTTTGTGAAGGGGGTCAAACTCAGGATCATCCTTTCCTTTTGCTGTAGCATTATCGTTTATGTGAAACATTGACAAGATGAGCAGAAATCGATCTCTCTGCATTATTTTGGGGCAAAATGAGCATTGCATTACCAAATTTGTGGTCCAATGATTTCTCAAGCTTCGCATTAAACTCACCGACATGTGCAAAAGAATGGCAAGAAAATTTTTTATTTCCAACAGTGTGACAGTTGTCCAGTTTTGAAAACGTGATTTTGGAGACAGTCTGTTTTCCGCTCTAAGTTTGGCCAATCTTATATGTGCAAATGAATTAGTTTGTTCTTTCATATTTTTTATTACACGGTCGTTAAAAAAAGTACTTGAAGAAATCTATTTCTTCGCAAGTATCATCTAAAAGAATACCTGGATTAGGTCTTCCTATGCCTCCAAAAACTTCAATATATGGGACGTCAATGAGATCATCAGTTGTCCATTGTTGAACAGTATTGGCACTGTTTGTCCTGACTCTCTTCCGGGCTGGACTTGGTTCATGTTGATGACTGGGTCCTGGCAATACCTCTTCAGAAATGTCTTCTTCTGATTCTTCTGAATCAGATTCATCTATAAATGAAAAAGAAATTCAAGTATGGTACACAGATATAATTATAAAAAAATACATAACAGCTAGTTTCATTTTATTTATGAATACAGTAGGTATATGCTAAATATTGTACAGAATAGTATGTAAATAAGGTACTAAAATAATGTGTAAATAAATATTACAATGGATAGTAAATAAATAATTTGTAATTTTAACAAAATTGATTTATTATTTCGTAGAAAAAACATATAGGGTACCTATCACATTGAGAAATTGGATTGAATATGAATAGTGTGTGAATGAGGGACCCCAGTACCTAGTATAAAAATAAAATTTTCTATTGTTGGAATAAATAATTCCATGATTTTATAGTCAATTTTTTTTTCTTTATCGTAATAAATAAACATTACCACATTGAAAACTTGATAAAGCAGTATGTGAATCACTCCAGGAGTGTAAAAATAAAAATAACTTCACATAAATAATTGCATTCTTTGTAGTTTTACCAAAAAAATTCATTTTTTTGTAAAAAATCTAATACGTCTGCCACATTGATAATTGTGCTAGCATGTTTTTGAATGCTACCTGGAAGCTGTCATAACAGTAAAATAATCATGGAAGGGAAATACTGTGATAATAAATATATGGAAATGAGAGGTTTTTTCTTACCAGTTTGTAGCAGAAAATTACCTTATTCATAAATAAATTATTGCTGCTAAATAAAAGCATGAAATATTTACCTTCATTTGTAGATAATAAAAAGTCAGGATCACAATCGGAATTATCTCCGAGTCCATCAGATGACCAATAATTGTCTTCACTGTCTTGAGTATTCATTTTACGAAACATTTAAGTATTCCATTAGCATATACTATATTTCTAAGGCACCAAGAAATACTCCGCAAATGTCATTCCGTGTGGTGCCCAGCACAGTAAGTAATAGCGCAAGCTGCGCTATCAGGCGCCGCACTTACGAACTAAACTTGAAGCCGCGATTCAATAGTAAGCATATGCTGCTACCTGACATAGATAAAGTGAACTACATAGACATATGATGCCGCTAGAACAACCAGACACCAAAAATATACTTTACGCACGGTAAAAATACACGGCAAATGTTGTGCAGTAATATTACGTTGATCGCATTTTTACCAAAACACACAATGATGTAATATTACGTCGGTAGCCTTCAAAGTGTTAATGCGCGATCTCCGCATGACCCGGCCCAGGGTTTTCCCTGTGTATGCAGGTTTTACCAGGGTCACATTAGTTTGCTGTTAGGCTAGGCAATAAGGGGCGCCAGCCATAACTAGCCAGTAAAGCCCAGTAAGCACATGACACACGTGGTCCTGACTCCTGCAGGAGATCATGCCCCTGGACTGAGCAGCATGAGCAGCCGAGGAGAACACGACATGATCACGGAAGTGCCAAGGCAGCTCACCACCTTCTTGTGGTTCCAGGGGTGTCTACCAAAGTGATATATGCCTGGATTCCTGTCCCTCTAAGTCCTCAGGTGGGTTAAAGAGGTGACTGGTGAGGTGGAAAAGCCCCTCTGCATGCAACTGTAATGGTTCGGAAACTTGACCCGGGGGTCTGCACTGCGGGGTCCTCCGGCCGTCCCAAAGGCCTCGGCTCGAAGAACCTGTAGGTGACGGGGAAGGCTGGTCAGACCGCGCAAGCCCGCATCAAGGTAGCAGAGCGGGGTTACTCCTGCTGGTGCTGAGAGTCTCTCTGCCGCTCCCAGGCCTAGCAGTGGCTCTGCTCGCTTGGAGAGACCCACCTCTGTCGATGGGCGGGCGCGGTGAGCGACTAAACAGCTCCGGCACAAGCCTGGACAGCTGGGAGAGGCCGGGTTGTCTGAGGAGTCCCAGAGATGTGACAGACTTGGTCACGCGCATCGTGATACTCGTGGGATGGAGGTTCCTTTGAGTCGACAGGTTGTCCTAATGGCCCAGGGGGGTGGGGGTGGGTGGTAGTGATGCTGGGATTGAGTCCCTCAGCCTCTCGCGGTAGGTTCTCCTCAATCAGTTGCTATGAAGTGTGTGGCTGTAGGCAGCTCGTGCTGGTGGCGATCCACGCCTTGCTGCCGTGTACAGCATTGCAGCATTATGTTTATTATCACAGTGCGACGAAGATGACATTGTGGGACAAGCGAATAAGATAAGAACAAATAGACAAAGTAAACACTTGCAAGCTTGGTCTGCACCTTGTACTGAGCGTTGCCGACCACTCACTTTTAAGAGAAAGCTTTCGACACGATACATTGTTGTCAAGTGCTTTTTTTTATCTTCGATTTATTTCTATAATTTTAAAGTTGATAAAAGACGTAAATGTTTATCACAGAAGTTTTAATGAATTATAAAAAATGGCAGCTTTAATCTTGCGCAGCTGCTGTCTTTAAAATTGCTTAATAAAACGACCAATAGTGAAATTACAGTAAATACCTATATGCACCGGTGACCAAAACATGACGGTAAAATAAAGAATGCTTTGAAACTAGTTTCTGCTGTAAAATTCAGCAGGTGGCGAACAGTTGGTTTGAAGAATATTTTCGTTACAACTATTAATATTATTAATCATATCTGTCATTGTCACATTTTCATCATCTCATTAGGCCAACAATTGTTATTGTGTTATATGGTGAAAGTAAACAAACTGTCTGAAAATATTACCCGATTACGATGCTTGCAGCTCGATCAAAGAAGAAATAACTTACAATATATGTTAAAAAATGTTAATTTGACACTTTGAAGAAAGACTCGTGGCCAAGTAGTTCTACTTTTCAACAACAGATGACGCCACGTTTTGCGTAGCAGTATGTGTGTGTGTGTAGGTGTGGGTGTATATATATATACACACACACACATATATATATATATATATATATATATATATATATATATATATATATATATAGTTGGATTCGGGATGATCTCTCACGATCGCAAGAGGGCTTCGCTAGATATTAAAGAGGAGGAAGTTGTACTTGCATGTTAGTGTTTCTCACCCATCTCAAGATATAGTATTTGGCTCAGTAACTAATCTCTCTTGTTTGAATTTACAAAATAATAATATATATTGTAAGTGCTGATTTAGTAACATAAATTCACTAAGTAAGCGAATATCTTAATAAAATTGCTTGTCTCGTTACAAAAAAAAATTACATGCGTGGGATTATTTTCTCAGGAATAATCAGGAGCACCCCGTGAAAGCCAAAATAATATTGGCAAAAACAATCGGTAGTACACAGAGAAAACTATCGCACATTTTATGAAATCAATAACAGTGAATCACAAAAAAAAATTAAAAAACAAAATATAGAACAAATATATTACAAAAACAGCTTATGCCTGCATTTCGAATTCTCCTTTATTCTGCAAGTATAGAGTTATAGCACAAGCCAAAATTGTTTTTAATATTTTTGTTTATAATTTTAATATTCGTTTATATTTTTTAATTTTTTAAATGTTTTTAACGTACTCTGAAGCCATTCCAGCAAGTACTTGTCACGTGCGGTGCCATGTTGTCACGTATTGGCGTGGAGGCGTATTGGTGTCTCGTGCCTCGAGTCTACACTTCTGCACGCATGCACTCCTACACTTCTGCACGCATGCACTCCTACACATCTGCACGCCTGCGCTCCTACACTTCTGCACGCCTTCACTCCTACACTTCTGCACGCCTGCACTCCTACACTTCTGCACGCCTGCACTCCTACACTTCTGCACGCCTGCACTCCTACACTTCTGCACGCCTGCACTCCTACACTTCTGCACGCCTGTACTCCTACACTTCTGCACGCCTGCGCTCCTACACTTCTGCACGCCTGCGCTCCTACACTTCTGCACGCCTGCGCTCCTACACTTCTGCACGCCTGCGCTCTTACATTTCTGCACACCTGCACTCCTACACTTCTGCACGCCTGCACTCCTACACTTCTGCACGCCTGCACTCCTACACTTCTGAACGCCTGCACTTCTACACTTCTGCACGCCTGCACTCCTACACTTCTGCACGCCTGCACTCCTACACTTCTGCACACCTTCACTCCTACACTTCTGCACACCTTCACTCCTACACTTCTGCACGCCTGTACTCCTACACTTCTGCACGCCTGCGCTCCTACACTTCTGCAAGCCTGCACTCCTACACTTCTGCACGCCTGTACTCCTACACTTCTGCACGCCTGCGCTCCTACACTTCTGCACGCCTGCGCTCCTACACTTCTGCACGCCTGTACTCCTACACTTTTGCACGCCTGCGCTCCTACACTTCTGCACGCCTGCGCTCCTACACTTCTGCACGCTTGCACTTCTACACTTCTGCACGCCTGCACTCCTACACTTCTGCACGCCTGCACTCCTACACTTCTGCACGCCTGCACTCCTACACTTCTGCACGCCTGAACTCCTACACTTCTGCACGCCTGCACTCCTACACTTCTGCACGCCTGCGCTCCTACACTTATGCACGCCTGCGCTCCTACACTTATGCACGCCTGCGCTCCTACACTTCTGCACGCCTGCACTCCTACACTTCTGCACGCCTGCACTCATACACTTCTGCACGCCTGCACTCCTACACTTCTGCACGCCTGCACTCCTACACATCTGCACGCCTGCACTCCTACACTTCTGCACGCCTGCGCTCCTACACTTCTGCACGCCTGCGCTCCTACACTTCTGCACGCCTGCGCTCCTACACTTCTGCACGCCTGCACTCCTACACTTCTGCACGCCTGCACTCCTACACTTCTGCACGCCTGCACTCCTACACTTCTGCACACCTTCACTCCTACACTTCTGCACGCCTGCACTCCTACACATCTGCACGCCTGCACTCCTACACTTCTGCACGCCTGCGCTCCTACACTTCTGCACGCCTGCGCTCCTACACTTCTGCACGCCTGCGCTCCTACACTTCTGCACGCCTGCGCTCCTACACTTATGCACGCCTGCACTCCTACACTTCTGCACGCCTGCGCTCCTACACTTCTGCACGCCTGCACTCCTACACATCTGCACGCCTGCACTCCTACACTTCTGCACGCCTGCACTCCTAC
Source organism: Bacillus rossius redtenbacheri (assembly GCF_032445375.1). NCBI lineage: Eukaryota > Metazoa > Arthropoda > Insecta > Phasmatodea > Bacillidae > Bacillus > Bacillus rossius. The sequence continues at coordinate 3,489,501 of NC_086336.1, read as the reverse complement.
ACTTCTGCACGCCTGCGCTCCTACACTTCTGCACGCCTGCGCTCCTCTGCACGCCTGCGCTCCTACACTTCTGCACGCCTGCACTCCTACACATCTGCACGCCTGCGCTCCTACACTTCTGCACGCCTGCAAGTCTCTCCCCGCGCATGAGGTCCAGCCTCGTGGACATGTTCTACTACTTTGTGGTTAGCATGGCTCATTAGTCATGTGTGAATACTTTTAACTCCACATGTATCGGAAGTTATTAACTACACAATGCAACAGAAAAAAAAATACAAATTTGGAGGGTGGATATCGAGCACATGGTCCTTACCACATGAGTGACTGGCACTTGGTGTGTGTTGACTCTGTTCTTCTGTTTTGATATTATATTAATGCTTTTTAGTTATTGTTCACTCCATCTTAGTCGGTTTAATACATCATTAAGCAATTTAATTAACTTCGTACTGCCTTGTCTCTGCCCGTTGTCAGGAATATTTCGAATCAATTAGTAAATTTTTTGCTGATTTTTTGATAAATTAAATTTTTTTTTCTAATTTCTAAGTTGATACGAATATCCAATATGGCTGGAAAATTAGGAATTTAAGCATCTTTTTGGATTTTTCACAATTTTTTATTAACTATGTGTTTTAGTTTTTTTTGCATGAGTCAAGGATCGAACCAAGTACTGTATGTGATTGATTCATTTAATTAATAGGTGATTTTTTTTTTAAGATTTTGGAAATTTTTCCGTATATCTAGCTTAATTATTACAGATATTCCAGATGATGCTAAGACGGACTACAAGATGGCAGGCGCCATGGTAATAAATACTAATGCCATGTAACAGGTAAAAATTAAACTAATATGGCGGCAGTGCCCTTAAAACGAAACAATAATTCGGAAGCAAGAAAACTGTATGTCGGATCCAAGATGGTTTTATCCAGCATACGAAAACAAGTTGGCCACCATGTAATCGTACTGGCTGAGTACCTTTTTTGGAAATTTTAATATCTAAATTTGATGTAATTTTTAATGAATTTGCAAAAAATTTTCCGAATTTATAGCATAAAAATTTTGTATTTTCAAATTGGCAATTTTTTTTTCAAAATGGCAGAATAAACTTTAAAATAACATTCGTTTTTTTTTTATAAATTTTAAATATTCTATTGATTTTCTACCTCTAAAAATATAGATTTAAAGATGGCGGCCATAGCAAAAAAGTGCAACGCGCTACTACTGGAGCCGAAGCAGCCATACTGGGACCAGGATTCCAGTGCCGTGGTACTAGCTGTTAGCGTCTCAGTGGTAGCGTAGGCTTTGCAACCATGTGTCATTACTAGGGACACCTGTATTTCGCGAATACATTACGTGTCAAGGTATTTCACAAAATACTGTAGCTTTTCTCCTGTGGTTATTGGCTGAGGTCGGTGAGAGGTGTCGTCCCGCTCTTGACGGGGCCAATGAGAATGTGGTCACCCTACTGCTGCACCCTCACAATATACCATGACTCTTAGAAAAAGCTACAGTGTTTTGTGAAATACCATGACATGAAATGAAATCGCGAAATACAGGTGTCCCTAGTCATTACTGAGCAATTGTAGCTCTTATATATAGACTGACTCATACGTATTGGATAGCACATTACTTAGTTCCTTTGAAATCATTTTATTTGAGGTATAGATATTTTTTATTTCTTTACATATGTTCCAATATTTATAACAGCATATTTCAGTTAAACGATAAAATATTGTTTACGTTTCACATACTAAATATAAGCCAAACTAGCAGCACTCATGCCTATTATTATTTACGAGATTTTTTGGATTAAGAAACGACTGAAGACAGATTAATTATATCCAAACTAACAAAAATTGTCTCCTTTCTCATTCTATTCCAACCTATATCCTGTAAACGTTTATTACTTTTTGTGTCTTAGACTAATGTTCCATAATTAATGCTATTAATTAAGGCAAAGTAAGCTTATGTTGTTAAACATAGTATACTTTATTATATCATTTTCTTTAGGTGATATTTTGACTAATACATATTAACACTATTATTTCATATAACATTGATTAGTAAAATTTTAGTATTCAGTTACAAACATGGTCAACTAAATTTTTAATCACATCACTTAATGGCATTAAAAAAAATGAAACGCAGTGTGTTGGTGAAAGTTCGAGACAAGATTCAGGCATGACGACAGAAAGGTCCTTGATGAGGAGAGACAGGTCCTTGCGTGAAGAGAGACAGTTCCAGGAATTAGGAGAGACAGGTTATGGCGTGAAGTGATACAGGTCCAGGCGTGAGGAGATACAGGTCCCTGCGTGAGGAGAGACAGGTCCAGGAGTGAGGAGAGACAGGTCCTTGCGTGAGGAGATACAGGTCCAGGAGTGAGGAGATAGAGGTCCAGGTATGAGGAGATAAAGGTCCAGGTGTGAAGAGAGACAGGTGTTTGCGTGAGGAGAGACAGGTCCTTGCGTGAGGAGATACAGGTCCAGGAGTGAGGAGAGACAGGTCCTTGCGTGAGGAGATACAGGTCCAGGAGTGAGAAGATACAGGTCCAGGTGTGAGGAGATACAGGTCCAGGTATGAGGAGATAAAGGTCCAGGTGTGAAGAGAGACAGGTGTTTGCGTGAGGAGAGACAGGTCCTTGCGTGAGGAGATACAGGTCCAGGAGTGAGGAGAGACAGGTCCTTGCGTGAGGAGATACAGGTCCAGGAGTGAGGAGATAGAGGTCCAGGTATGAGGAGATAAAGGTCCAGGTGTGAAGAGAGACAGATGTTTGCGTGAGGAGAGACAGGTCCTTGCGTGAGGAGATACAGGTCCAGGAGTGAGGAGATAAAGGTCCAAGAGTGAGGAGATACAGGTCCAGGTGTGAGGAGATACAGGTCCAGGTGTGAGGAGAGACAGGTACTGGCATGAGGAGAGACAGGTATTTGAGTGAGGAGATACAGGTACTTGCGTGAGGAGAGACAAGGTCCTTGCGTGAGGAGAGACAGTTCCTTGCGTGAGGAGATACAGGTCCAGGAGTGAAGAGATAGAGGTCCAGGTGTGAGAAGAGACAGGTCCAGGAGTGAGGAGATACAGGTCAAGGTGTGAGGAGAGACAAGTCCATTTGTGAGGAGATAAAGATCCAGGAGTGAGGAGATACAGGTCCTTGTGTGAGGAGAGACAGGTCCTTGCGTGAGGAGATACAGGTCTTGGAGTGAGGAGATACAGGTCCAGGTGTGAGAAGAGACAGATCCTTGCGTGAGGAGAGACAAGGTCCTTGCGTGAGGAGATACAGGTCCTAGCATGAGGAGAGACAGGTCCTTGCGTGAGGAGATACAGGTCAAGGAGTGAGGATGAGACAAGTCCAGGTGTGAGTAGAGTCAGGTCCAGGTGTGAGTAGAGTCAGGTCTAGGTGTGAGGAGATACAGGTCCAGGAGTGAGGAGATACAGGTCCACGAGTGAGGAGATACAGTCCAGGTGTGAGGAGAGACTAGTCCAGGTGTGAGGAGAGACAGGTCCTTGCGTAAGGATATACAGGGCCAGGATTCAGGAGATACAGGTCCAGGTGTGTGGAGTGATATGTCCTTGCATGAGGAGATACAGGTCCAGGAGTGAGGAGATACAGGTCCAGGTGTGATGAGAGACAGGTCCATGAGTGAGGATATAGTAGTCCAGGTGTGTTGAGAGACAGGTCCAGGAGTGATGAGATACAGGTACAGGTGTGAAGAGAGACAGGTTCTTACATGAGTAGATATAGGTCCATGAGTGAGGAGATACAGGTCCAGGTGTGAGGAGAGACAGGTCCATGCGTGAGGAGAGACAGGTTCTTATGTGAGGATTTACAGGCCCAGGAGTGAGGAGATACAGCTCCAGGAGTGAGGAGATACAAGTCCAGGTGTGAGGAGAGACAGGTCCAGGAGTGAGGAGTTGGAGGTCCAGTTGTAAGGAGATACAGGTCCAGGAGTGAGTAGATACAGGTCCATGCGTGAGGATAGACAAATCCTTCATTGAGTAGGTAAAAGTCCTTGTGTGAAGAGATACAGGTCCAGGATTGAGGATATACAGGTCCAGGAGTGAGGAGATACAGGTCCAGGTGTGAGGAGAGACATGTCCAGTTGTGAGGAGATAGAGGTCCAGGTGTAAGGAGAGACAGGTTCAGGAGTGAGAAGTTACATGTCCAGGTGTGAGGAGAGACAGGTTCTTATGTGAGGAGTTACAGGTCCAGGAGTGAGGAGATACAGGTCTAGATGTGAGGAGAGATAGGTCCAGGATGAGGAGATACAGGACCAGGTGTGAGGTGAGATAGGTCTAGGAGTGAGGAGATAGAGGTCTAAGTGTGAGGACAGACAGGCCCAGGAGTGAGGAGATACATGTCCAGGAGTGAGGAGATACAAGTCCAGGTGTGAGGAGAGACAGGTCCTTGCATGAGGTGATACAGGTCCAGGAGTGCGGAGATACATGTCCAGGTGTGTTGAGAGACAGGTCCAGGAGTGATGAGATACAGGTACAGGTGTGAAGAGAGACAGGTCTTTGCGTGAGGAGATACAGGTCCAGGAGTGAGGAGATACAGCTCCAGGAGTGAGGAGATACAAGTCCAGGAGTGAGGAGATACAGGTCCAGGTGTGAGGAGATACAGGTCCAGGTGTGAGGAGAGACAGGTCCTTGCATGAGGTGATACAGGTCCAGGAGTGAGGAGATACAGGTCCAGGTGTGTTGAGAGACAGGTCCAGGAGTGATGAGATATAGGTACAGGTGTGAAGAGAGACAGGTATTTGCGTGAGGAGATACAGGTCCAGGAGTGAGGAGATTCAGGTCTAGGGGTGAGGAGATACAGGTTCTGGTGTGAGGAGAGACAGGTCCAGGTATGAGGAGATAAAGGTCCAGGTGTGAATATAGACAGGTCCTTGAGTGATGATATTTAGGTCGTTGCGTGAGGAGATACAGGTCCAGGAGTGAGGAGATACAGGTACAGGTGTGAGGAGAGACAAGTCCAGGTGTGAGGAGAGTCATGTTCAGGTATGAGGAAATAAAGGTCCAGGTTAGAAGAGAGACAGGTCTTTGCGTGAATATATACAGTTCCAGGAGTGAGGAGAGTCAGGTCCAGGTATGAGGAAATAAAAGTCCAGGTTAGAAGAGAGACAGGTCTTTGCGTGAAGATATACAGGTCCAGGAGTGAGGAGATTCAGGTCTAGGGGTGAGGAGAGACAGGTTCTGGTGTGAGGAGAGACAGGTCCAGGAGTGATGAGAGACAGGTCCAGGAGTGAGGAGAGACTAGTCCAGGTGTGAGGAGAGACAGGTCCAGGAGTGATGAGATACAGGTACAGGTGTGAAGAGAGACAGGTTCTTACATGAGTAGATATAGGTCCATGAGTGAGGAGATACAGGTACAGGTGTGAGGAGAGACAGGTTCTGGTGTGAGGAGAGACAGGTCCTTGCGTGAGGATATACAGGTCCAAGTGTGAGGAGAGACAGGTCCAGGTATGAGGAGATAAAGCTCCAGGTGTGATGAGAGACATGTCCTTGTTGAGGAGAGACAGGTCCAGGAGTGAGGAGATATAGGTCCAGGTGTTAGGAGTTATAGGTCCAGGAATGAGGAGATAAATGTCCAGGTGTAAACAGAAACAGGTCCTTGCATGAGGAGATACAGGTCCATTAGTGAGGAGATTCAGGTTCAGGTGTGAGGAGAGTGAGGTCCTGGTATGAGGAGATAAAGGTCCAGGTGTAAAGTTAGATAGGGCTTTGCGTGAGGAGATACAGGTCCAGGAGTGAGGAGATACAGTTCCTGTTCTCATGCAGACAAAGTACCCATTGTTGCTTGGTTTTAACCACCCATGAGATCTAATTTTCGGAAAATGTCATCCTGCGTAACATAAGGAACATTACTGTGAATTTGAAGTCTGTAAAATATATATACTTGAAAAAAAGGGCAATAAAAAACAAATTTAACACAGAGAGACAAAATTAACAATAGTTTAGGTTTGTGATTTAAAGTGATAAAAAGTATTTAAATACTTATTGAACTCTTATGATGGTACTGATGTGAGGTCCTGGTGTGAGGAGTGACAGATCCAGGAATGAGGAGATAAATGTCCAGGTGTGAACAGAAACAGGTCCTTGCGTGAGGATATACAGGTCGTTGCGTGAGGAGATACAGGTCCATTTGTGAGGAGATACAGCTCCATGTGTGAGGAGAGACAGGTCCTGGTATGAGGAGATAAAGGTCCAGGTGTAAGAGAGACAGGTCTTTGCGTGAAGAGATACAGGTCCAGGAGTGAGGAGATACAGTTCCTGTTCTCATGCAGACAAAGTACCCATTGTTGCTTGGTTTTAACCACCCATGATCTCTAATTTTCGGAAAATGTCATCCTGCATATCATAAGGAACATTACTGTGAATTTTGAAGTCTGTAAAATATATATACTTGAAAAAAAGGGCAATAAAAAACAAATTTAACACAGAGAGACCAAATTAACAATAGTTTAGGTTTGTGATTTAAAGTGATAAAAAGTATTTAAATACTTATTGAACTCTTATGATGGTACTGATGTGAGGTCCTGGTGTGAGGAGTGACAGATCCAGGAATGAGGAGATAAATGTCCAGGTGTGAACAGAAACAGGTCCTTGCGTGAGGATATACAGGTCGTTGCGTGAGGAGATACAGGTCCATTTGTGAGGAGATACAGCTCCATGTGTGAGGAGAGACAGGTCCTGGTATGAGGAGATAAAGGTCCAGGTGTAAGAGAGACAGGTCTTTGCGTGAAGAGATACAGGTCCAGGAGTGAGGAGATACAGTTCCTGTTCTCATGCAGACAAAGTACCCATTGTTGCTTGGTTTTAACCACCCATGATCTCTAATTTTCGGAAAATGTCATCCTGCATATCATAAGGAACATTACTGTGATTTTTGAAGTCTGTAAAATATATATACTTGAAAAAAAGGGCAATAAAAAACAAATTTAACACAGAGAGACAAAAAAACAATAGTTTAGGTTTGTGATTTAAAGTGATAAAAAGTATTTAAATACTAATTGAACTCTTATGAGGGTACTGATGTGAGGTCCTGGTGTGAGGAGTGACATGTCCAGGTGTGAGGTGATACAGGACCAGTAATGAGGAGAGAGAGGTCCAGTCCTGAGGAGATAAAGGTCCAGGTGTGAGGAGAGACAGGTTCTGGTGTGAGGATGAGACAGGTCCAGGAGCTCCTGAAGAGAGATGCTGAACTAAAGTCCATCAATTTACATCCATGTATTATACTTTTTTACCTGCAGTGGAGAATTTCTGAAGTCTAGAGAGTAAATCGTGTAATGGTTAAATACATATTTAAAATGAGCGAGGGAGAATGAGAGAAACTCGACATTTGATTAATTCAACTTAATTTGTCTATTATTTATTTATTTAATTTAATTTAAAATGTTGTATTAGTATTATAATCACAGGTAATATATTTTTTTAAATAATAATTTTGTGTACCTACCTTAATATTATCTTCATTCTTAAAATTATTTTAAGAGATTTAAATGAAAATTAATTTTCTGAATAACTTCATACAAAATAATAAAAAAATAATTGTTTTTTAATCGGGCGCTTGATAGGTAACTCTAAAATTATTTTTCCTGAAAACTTTTGTTTGAGCCCAGTATATATTTACCCAGTTTGTTAAGACTGTTCAATGTCCTAAATAAATTGACTCTGTGCCCTTAAAAAATAATTTCTTCGGAAACATTTGTCTGTAAAATAGAACTTAAAAATTCAGATATTTCCAAATCAACCTACTCTGCTAAAATAGAAGAATATAAGTGTATTTCTGTTATTGATATTTTTAATATGATATATCACTTTCAGTTAATATACTTAAAGATAAAGAAGTATTGCTTTGTTTGTGATGTAGTTAAGAGAACCAAAGTTCACGCAAAAGCCACTATAAAAGCGCATTAGCGATGGATGCAAGACATCTGCTGCTGCCATACCTACTCGCAAGTGACTCAGTCTGCTTGTAAGTGAAGATGCTGAAGCAAGTTGCATTCGTCTTGCTGCTGGCTGCGGCCGCTTCTGCAGCCAAGTTCGAGAAGTGTAAGTGATCAGCTCCGTCAGAGTTCAATGTTCAATTATAATTCGAAATAATCGGTTTATAAGCACATTACCGCACTTTTCAGTAATCACATTTACTTTAAAGTAAAAACATAGAATTTGTATTAGCATAATATGAATTATTATAAACCACACAAAATATAAATTAAATAAATAGTTTTAGTCAAATAAATAAATATATATATATTTTTTATATAGTTTATTCTTACATAATTTATTTTTAATACGTTATTTTTTCCCATTTTACAACAATGTTTGGGATTATTTAAAGAATATGACATTGTAACCAATCAGTTACCAGGAACTTGGCTCAGTTTGGGAGGAGCGTCCTGAGAAAGAGAATGATACGTATTGTGTTACGTTTTGAGCTGTGAATTGATGTTCAATTCTCCCTCACACAAACCACTAAGTAGTTATGAATATATACAGAAAAACTATTTTAAATAAATACTGTTTTGTACTGCATGTGTAAAATTAAATACGAGATCGTTTCCATGCACCATGCCAGTATTCTTGTTCCACAGTCTGTCTGACATGACAGGTGGTTTGGACCGGTGACAGGTGGTCTGTCACTCAGCGGTTCCATGCTAGTCTGACGGGGTGACATTCATGCGGGCACACATACTGTCAAAGCTTACAACTCTATATGTGTAGAACAAGAATTTGAAAATAAATTTACCTTGTTTGTATTTTTATTACGAAAAATAAAAATTAATTATAACTGATTACTAAATACCAGAAATGTGTGGTATATTGAGATTGTTGTGAACCACCCTGTTGTTTCAGGTCATATGGCGCCCGCTCCTGAGAAAGTGGATCTGTCCAATCAGGAATGTGTGTACACTGTCGGCGATACAGCTTCAGTCAACGTTACCTTCAAAGCCAGTAAGTGTCAACAGTTACAGCTACTTAAACACAGAATGTGCAAACAACTAATTACAACTTAAACAATTTATTGGAAAAAAAAAGGCTGTAAAGTTGGTTTTCGGACGATAATTTTACGTGACAACGTCATAAGTAAACATTGATGAAAAAATGCGTACTTTTTAATTTTAAAATATTATTTACAGTTTTTGCAAATTTAATTTAAATAATTTGTTTAAATATAATCACGAACAATTAGTTAAAAAGCCCGCCTTAACCTGTTTGATATTATAGAAGATTTTCTCGCACGGTGGTTGGCCGGTTCTTGCACTCTCGGCTCAGGCGGAACGTGACAATTTTTCGTGCGTGCAGCCGGCGTTCATCGATTTATAAGACGCTATCACGTCAAAAAAAAATTTCTTTAAGGCTATTGAGATGTAAAACCTCCTATCCAATCTGGTTTTAAACTCATACCAACCGCATTGCAGAGTAGGTATCGTTAAGGAATAACCAAGAGCACATGATTTTAATAATGTCACTTGTTTTCGTCTACATCACGTCGCATAAAACTGACGCCAATAATAATTGAGCCTGGAAACAGTAAGATGCTTCCTTAACGCGTGCTACACAATCGCGAGGTTGAAGAGTCCCGAATGTCACGGTGCACTAGCAAGCGAGGTGTGACTGGTTCCAGGACAGGCCAGCAAGTCGCTGACCGCCACTCTGATGGGCACCGTGAATGCCTTCTCTGACGCCAAGGCCTGCAGCTCTCTGAAGCAGGGCTCCTGCCCTCTCGTGGCCGACAAGGAGTACCTGTACGAGTACCCGGTCGCCATCACTGAGAAGGTACTCCCGCCATGACTGACAGGGTCGTGAGACCAGGATATGAACATGTAACCTTACACTAGCCTTTCTTTTATTCTCAACTTTTTATTGCTGAGCTGCCAAATGAAAGATTAGTGTAAACAGCAAAGTTGCGTGAAGCTTATTTTAAAATATTTGGTGGATCTACTATTTATACCATGATTATCATTTTTGTGTTAAAGTTTAAAAAAAATGAATTTGTTCTTTATTTATGTATTTAAAAAGTTTGTTATGGATGTATAAAGACATTCGGATGAACTTGAACTTTATTTTTATAATTAAAATGGAATTCTTAGCTTAAACCAGTTAGTTAATTATGATTTAACTTTTAAATTAAAGTATATGTTGAAGTAGCTTGGCTTCTGGGTTTTAGCCGCGTCCTTGGCAAATAGTACACCAACGTTTCGGTCGAAATTGCAGTCGCCATCATCAGGGAGCAGTTAGTTACCTTCAGTAGGTAACTGCTCCCTGATGATGGCGACTGCAGTGTTGACCGAAACGTTGGTATATTATTTGCGAAGGACACTGCTACAACCCATAAGCCGAGCTACTACAGACAATGGCCGTGAAAGCCTGCGAGCATTATGAAAGTGTATGTTGTTGTCTGTTGCCAATGAAGGAATGGTTGGAGCATGTAACATTGTTGCAGCTGGTGGGCGCGCTGGACCTCGTGTTCTCGCTGCACAACGAGCTGGACCAGATGGTGACCTGCTACCGCATCACGTGCGAGGTGAAGGCCAAGAAGTGAACCTGACCACCAGCACACCGCTGTTCCTGAACATCCGTGGAGTTACAACTTAGCATTTAGTGTTATACCTTGTACAAGTTTTAAATAAATATGTTACTTTGTTGCAAGCAAGTTACATTTTTTTTTGTTTTACTCTGCAAACTTCCTAACACGTTCACTTGAGCATCGGAAATTTATGTTTACTAAACGAGCAAAATGTTTTGGTATAATTTAGGAACATATAACTGAAATTTATGTCTGTAATGTAAACTTAATGCAAATGTTTCTCTTCAAGTTTCGCCTGCCACCCATGTAACAACCAGCTATATAAAGTCTTTATTTAATATTCCAAAGTTTTCCCTTCTTTATCACTGTAGAATAGAATAAAAAGACAAGTCAGAGATTTCACAAACCATTGCGGTGAATCACCAGAGGCATCATCCATATTAATATATGGTAATGATAAAAGTATAATGTTGGTGGGTTTTTTTATTAAAATTTATTAAGTAAATTTTTTTTATAAATTTAAATTTTTCTGAATTTTTTAGTAAACAATTACGGATTTTCAATATGGTGGACATGAAGTCGTAATTACAAATAGGCAAAACATTTTTATTAAAATTTTATTATAAAAATTATTTATTAATTTTAAATTTTTCCTGGTATTCTATCATATAAAATAGGGATTTTTAAGATGGCGGACGATTGTCAAAAGTGCAAAAAGTTTTACTAAAATTTTATTAATTTTAAAATTTTCTCAAATTTCCAGCATAAATATTACGGATTTTCAATATGGCGGCCTAAGGAAAATTGCAACGATGATGTCTCAGTTTACAATGGTGGCCATTACATTTTTATTGGTCGAGGTTATGACTTTGGCGGCTTATGGCGGCTTGTAGACGAGGACTTTGAGCCGCTTTGAGGACTTTCCAAGCCTCTGGAATTTTTAAGGAATAAAACGATAATTTACCCTCAAAACGGGAATCATTCCCTAAAAAAAAGGGAACTGTGAGTTATTTTTGAGGAAATTTGATACTAAAATGGCCGCCGTGACGTCACGATCCAAGATGGCTGCCGACAATCACAATCCGCACCCTGACCCTGCTGCAGGACATACCAATATATACTACTAAGGGCAGACACATTTATGGCAAAACGACGTTAAAGAAATAAAACCTTAAGGGCAGACAAGTTTTAGTGCAAAAACCTTAGAGCAAACATCTTGAGAGCAAAAAATGTTTACTGTAAACGCCTTTAAGCAAATAGCCGTGCTCGTACGTGCGGCTCTGTGCAACTGCAACAAACATTGGCAAAGAGAAGGGAAACAATGTGCATTAATATAGAGTATTTAAAAGTGAGTCTGTGGGGCATAGAGTAGTGATGCCCGGCAGGAGAGAGAGTACTCACGGGGACATCATGATATCTCTGGGGTCTGTTCCAACAGCGCTCTCTTTACTGCAACTGTTTCAGGAAATCAGAGTTGATTTGATTTATGTATGACAGTTACAATAAACACTGAAATAAGATAACACTGTTGCACAGCGGAACTGCAAACTTTAAAAATGAATCACAGGGTCTCAAGACAAATGATAGAATCATATATACCAAACAATCTAATTTTACATTAAAAAATTAATGGTGGATGTAATTACATTAAGTTGAAAACATGTTTTTAAAAAGCACAATTTGGTAAAAAAAAAAAGACTTATTTTATAAACTTGTATTATATTTTATACGCCATTTGGTTGTTTTGCTGCTATTTATAATTTAATTTTTAATGTATATTATAAAATCCAAGAAATTAAGAACGCGTCAAAATTATTACATAACGGGATTTATTTTTTTATAAATCCCTTCGGCATATACGATCTAATACTAAATCAGTTGTTAAAGTTTACCTAGCAAGAAAAAAATAAGACTTTGTGGAATAAGAGGTGGTACCTATACAATGAACTGGGAAAAGAGTTCTGGATAATCAAGATATTTAATATTTTCCAGCACACATGAACACATAAAGTAAAATATTTACTACTAATGAACTAACAGCTACAATGAGGTTTGCAATAACAAAATATTAACGTTGTTATATTTTTTGTTAAAATGACAAACTTAAATATGCTTAAATTATATTTTTATAATATTGTTTTCGCTACCTAAGATATCATTGCAGCCAGAGGAACTTGTTACAAATTGAGTATTAGTGATATCACCGTTTATGTCTGACTTTTAGATTAAACTCCTGCAACATTATATCACTCCTCCTGTGTCTCTCTACTGCCAGTTCCGCATGACCGCATCTGTGATGTAAATGATTATGGCGTGCTGAATAGTTATCTTTATCACTGCTAATACGATACGGCTACTAATGCTCGTACAACGATATTCGTAAGCTTCAGCGTGTGAATTGATTTGTGAGGAAGAATAATATAACAGAAGGGGACAGACAGTATAAAAGCATTATGTACAAGCAATCTGAGTGTGCGACTAAATGTATTAACTGAGTATTGTATAGCATACCATAGGAGCATCAGTATCCTATTGGAGCAGTTGGTATCGAAGACAGGCAACTATTTAGATGTATTCTGCCAAGCAGTGTATACTGTTTCTTGCCTGCAGCTTTGTGGTGATAGTCGGAAGCTGTGCTGATTATTACAGTTTTTACCGAAGTGGAATGCAAGACATAAACTGTGAGTAGCTCACTCTACAGTAATACGCTAATGGTTATAACACCACTTTATTTTAACGAAGGTCACCAAATAAAATTTAAAAAAATATATATATATTTTTTTTTTAATTTTATAAAATTATGCACTGAAAAGATAACATAAGGCTTGAGCATGACATAATTAATAAAGTTTGACATTTAATGTGATAAACTTAGGTAGGTATTTGAAAATTAGCTGCTAATATTATTTTTTTAATAATCCAAACAAAACGAAAACAAATGGTGTTTGACTAATAAGCTTGGATGTATTTTGTTTTAGTATACTGAACTTACTTTATAGTATGTTATGCTAATAAGTACCACTATTTTAACTAAAGTTCAGTAGAATAAAATTGAATGTGATTTTTTAAATTAAACAAAAAATATTTTCTGTAAATCTCTTTTAATTCTATTACAAGTTCGTATTTATTAACAATAATAAAATGAAGGGAATTCTTCTATGCTTTAAATTTTAATAATATAAAATCCGTTTGAATAAGCATCGTTGAAATATTTTTGTTGTAAATTTAACTGCATGACATAGTTGACTAGTATGCATTGATACTTTTGTTAAAAAGCCGTTAAAAATTATTTTGAAAAAAAAAATTAAGATGGGTGTGAATTAGATTAAAAGAAATAATATTTAATGGTGAAAATTGCTTCGTGCTGTATCAGAAAATGTGAAACACTTTAAGGGTTATAAGTATAATAAATGATTAGATTATGTGTCCTAGTGTAATGTTCTGTTGTTGGTTTTAAAGAGTAGGCCCTAAATATTGACATGTTTGCACTGTTGGTATCTTGTAACTATTTGCAGGCTGTGGTTTGCCCACGGACTCGGGGGTTGGCAACATGGAGTATCAGCTGTGGTTCTACGACGCGAAAATGGACAGATGCAAAGTGTTCCCCTTCTATGGAATTGGAGGGAACTGTAACAAGTTCACCTCCTCGGCCAGATGCCGCACTACGTGCCTCCCCTGGAAAAAATTGCGGGATTGAGAAATATAAGCCTTGTAAACTAACATCTTATCATGCACTGAGACAAAAAGGAATGTGTTTACCCACAATAAATGTTTTTATTTGAACGAAGTGTTACATTTATTGTTACATCTCCTCCTTTTTAAACAATGGCAGAAATTAAATTAGACAAAATTAAATGTAGTAAAGATTTTATTTTTACTTTATTGCAAGACGAATTTCCGGGTTAGTCTGGCGTTTACTGACATGCAGCAGTTTACTCTGACACAGTTCACTCAGGACCTGCTCAGACTGTTTGCTTAATCAGACAACACCGCGACACAGTGTGCCGCAAACTGTATTGTCATCATAGCTTCTGCGGGCCTCGTGGTTCGGATGCCAGAACCCAGCATCGAACCAAGGGCCCGCGAAGAGTTCCAGGCTGCGGAGTGCCGCCCACTACCTCTTGTTGTGAAATAGAGTTTATGTGTGGATGTCTGTCGAAAGGATGATACTGGGTTACTTATAAGGTGGTGTTAAAATTTGTTTCTCTAGCGGGATCGCGGTAGGGACTCGAACACATATGCTGCTGTGGGCATTGTGATGAATAACGATAGAAGTCACTTCTTTTCCTTGGGCTATCTGCAACCGATGTGGGCGATTTCTTGTGGACATGAGTGAGATGACACACTGCGCAGTAATACGGCCCCTGGGAGCTCTCCCCGCAAGAGGCCGTCACTCGAGCCTCCGCCCGCTCCAGGAGACTGCTAGCCATGTGTTTGCACAGCCAGTGCTCGGGCTCGCTGCTTTCGCGCACAGCTACGCGGTCGGGTTCCTGATACGAGAGAGAGCCGGCACCACTGTCCCACCTCCCCCTGCACTCGTTGCGGTCAATGCCAGAGTCGTGTGACCCCAGCTGCTCCTGTCTCGTCCTGAACTACCGGCTTGGAGCCCCCGAGAGAACACGCGGCTGTCGCACCGCGGGCGCGCGCGGGCGCCAGTACAGCCGCGGCGTGCCTGCCTGCCCCACGCGCATTTGGAGGCGCCTTTAACGACTGCGTCCTCTTTGGTTTGCCTTTGTCGACCTCCTGTGGCCGCACACAGTTGACCCGCAGCGCGGAGAACCCCGGAGTGGAGTGGCTGTGGGTCGGTGGTGTTCCCTCTCTTCCAGGCGTGAGTGCGGGATCGGTCCCGGAGTCTGTGGTGCGTGGCTCGACCCCCGCGCGAGGCACCCGCGGCCGGGAGCTGCGGGCAGACAGCACACGAGTCCCGCCAGTCTCCGTGGTGCGCTCAGGGTGCTGCGAGACGTGGGCGTTTGTAGCTAACGACCTCCTCCGGGTCGTAGCTCCCCCGTTCTGTGCGCTCTGGCAGTGTTGTAGAAGCATATTCACGGCAGGGACGTCGGAACAGGGTGGGCAGCAGGGGCGTGTCGCCCCCGTGCTGTTATGCATGGGAGGGGGGGGGGGGGGCGACAGTAACATTTCGCCCCCCTCCTTTTCCCAGAGTAAATGTTTGGTCCTAATAGTATTTTTCTCAACCAGTAGTTACAAACGTTGCATTGGTGATCACATTGGTTAGAAAATCTAATTTATGATTGTCAATATACTGTAAAATTATTGCAAATTCCTAGATGGTATTTTATTTAAATTGTACTACACCTACTGTCAGAGTAGTATTTAATACATACTACGTCATCAAATTCTTGGAATGGTATATTTAATATTTTGGTTCGGAAAATCATTAAATAGCACAATTTTGCATCTAAAATTCCAAATTTTTCCGGGGGAGGGCTCTAGGACTGAGGTAAGTGTGATACATCTTTTCGCCCCCACTCATGAAAACGTTCCGACGTCCCTGATTCACGGTCCGGTGCATAATCGGTGTTCCAGCAACACAACCGGCAAGTCATGTCCTAATAGCAACCATCTTCCTTGTCGAGCTGATCATTACTCGCTACTTCACTCGGGAACATCCCGGGATGCCGGCGCTCACAAGGGCGTAGCTGGGAGTGCAGGGCGTGGCTATGCTGCAGGAGGGAGGGAGGGAGGGAACTGCAGGACGTGTATCTGCTTCTTCCTTGCTGGGTCGTGAAGTGCACCAATCTGCAGCATGTCTCCTGCCATTTGAGCACCGTCTCGTTTTCAGGGGCGCAACAACTCAATTTCCAAAAGGGGGGGGGGGGGGCAATATACCTTATTTTATAAAGAATCATCGATCCCCCTATTGAAGCGGGGGGTCCGGGGTCCTCCCCCGGGAAAATTTGTATTTCAAGGTGGAAAATGGTGCTATTTAAGCAGTTTTATTGTCTAAAAATTGATTACACAGCACTTTCTTTGCCCCCGTTTGCCCCCACTTCAAGGTTTCAGAAGGGGGGGGGGGGGAAATACAATTGCTCCCCGCTGTTGTTGCGCCCTTGCTCGTTCTAATATAATTCCTTGAGCATACGCCATTATTTGCAGTTTTGCACTGATTGTCATGGGAAAATTAATATGTTGCAAAATAAGAAATAAAAATGATAAACCTCTAAATAAAAAAGCCTAAATCAGCTGATGTCAAACAGATCTACTCAACGATGAACCTAAACAGGTATTATGGATAACATAACACGACATCAAGACGAACACATTCAAACTTAAATATCTGACAGCACAAGAATTCCGTGGAAGGTACTTGCTCATGAAAACAAAATAGTAACAGCACATACGAATACATTGGGCTAACAACGACTAGACAGTTTCAACAATAACAGTTACTGCAGATGGACAACAAACCCTGTATAACGCAGCAAATAAACGAACACAACGAACAGGTAAACATATGATATGGACAACACAATTATGACAACACCTGCGAACACAGTAGGTTTACTATGAAAGAAACGGTTGCGACATTCCGTCAACAGGCACAGATAGACTTGCATTAATATTTCCCTGGGAGTATGGTGTTAATACCAATATTATTGTCTTGATATTGGTGTTCTTGGATGCATTGCATGCCGATTCTATCTCCAGGCCATGAACCAAGGTATTGTGGTAGGTAAGATATAGGGTTCGCGGGTTCTATACTCTACTTCGAGAGCAATGCTGCTGTACTCATTCCATGGAGTATATAAGAAAATATGGCAGAATTCCGTCTCGTTATAGCAGTTTTCCGTTATGGTACTTTTCCGCCTTTTTCGAAGAGGCCAGGCGAAATTTTGACAGTATGGTAGTTTTACAAGTATTACAGTCTTCCGCGCCCCCCTAAAACAGGAAATATTCGCTTAAAACGGGTATTTTCCCTTCGAGATAGGGATTTTTTTTTTTTTTTTTTTTTTTTTTTTGCAAAATCGTTTTCCTAAACACTAGAAATTTTGGTGGATTTTGGCGAATTTTGTCCAAAGTTTGAGGATTTTGAGTCATTTTTGGATAATTTTGAAGTTCAAGTTCATGGTCATGAAAGATGGCCGCCGTGACGTCAGGGAGGTAGGGCATTGACCCGCTCTACGCTCCATAACCAGGAACCAGCGTAGGACCGGCCAATACATACCACTTGTCCCGTATTCTTGTAGAGCTTTAATGATAATGTAAGAATATATACAAATTAGTATATTCAAATTCTTCGTATCGCTAATTTTCACACAGACGTTGATACTAAATATTATAACAGACACACCTAATAATATTCGCTTTCAAGATGGTCTAATAGGAGCAATATCAAGAAGTTCAAAATACAGTCACCAGGTACTGCTCTGTTGCACATCACGTTAGCGCTTTCCATTTCTGGTGTTTCCATCTCCGTTTTAAGACATCAAAAGGTGACCTTATTAAGAGCATGGCCTCAATTGGGTCAACTAACTCCCTAATTTTTTTATTATTATCATACAAGGTTTTATTGTTGACGCTTTACAAAAGATAAAGTATACAATTATCTTTGACCGGTGATACGTTTTAAACTTCAAATTCTTCTACGTCGGAGCACAGTCTGTCTCACATTCAGTGCGGGTTCTGTATCTGTTGCAGTTTCCTCCATTCCCAAGGTAAACGAATGTTTGGCATCGTTTACTACTCACGTCGTAAAACCACAATTTTATTGAAGCATAACCACTTCCTGGATCGCCGCCTAAAGCACAACCTGCAACAAAATGCCACAAAATAATTTATGAGCAATGATAAACTTCACTAAACAAGATTAAAAAATGCCGTTAAAAATAATAACAATTAAAGAAAAACGAAAATAACTGAGCATATAGTTTCAATGTATATTTTTATATATCGGAATTGTAAATGTTATAGCTATATATATATATAATATATATATATATATAATATATATATATAATATATATATATATATACACACAATAATATGTAAGCGTGTTCTTGGGTGTATTTTAGTGAAAAAATTTTCTATACTTATTTAACCTTGGCAATAAAAAAAAAAGTATTATTCAAATTCTTTCTTATCCGCACAGATACACAGATATCGTTAGCTTTTCCATCTCACTGAAGGCTCCAAAACTTCAGAGATATGCTAAAGGCTGTATCGAGTGTCAGTCCACTTTGTAGTAAAGTCAAAAATTAGTCACATACAAAAATTATGTGATATTTAAAAAAGATAACGATTCAATAAAGGTATTATATTCTCTTAAATTAAAAAAAAATGTGGATAAATTAATAATTAAATTATTGGCATTATTGATCTCGGTCTTAAAAATGTATTCAAATATTTTCTCTTTATAAGATTTTGAATGGTCAAAATGTCACAAAGGTATAACAGCTACATTTGATTAACAAGTTTTATATAAACATACGCCCTTGATAATTTTTTCCCAAATTAGACAGATGCCCTTTCAGCAGGAGTGATTCATTTGTCTTAATATATGATTTGAAGGGAGGTTTTCCTATTTTATGAATGGTTTACTTTTAAATAAATAAAAATAAATCATAAGTGTTTTTTAAGATTTTTTTTCTGAATTTATTAATAAATCAGACTATACCTTTTGGTTTTCATCTTCATGTAAACTGTTTAAAAATAATTTTCCAAACAAAATTAGTTTCTTACATATTTTAAGTGCTTGTAGACTGTTGCATTGGATGCATTATATAATAATTGAAGTTTGGAAGTGTTTCTCCGTCATTCTTTTTATTTGGTAGCGTAAATAATGTAGGAACATTTTCATAAGTGAAGTAAGAATAAATTATTATCAAGTGTGAAATAAACATTCTTCACTTGAGTACGTTAACTATCTACTAAAAGAAAACAATATATCTGAATCTGATACAACTTTTGTTTACTTGAAAAACACATTAAATTTATTTCGAACCAAATATTTGTCCATCGTGCACCAGTGACGCCGTGGCAACTTCAAAGAACTGTGATGATTGCAAACCGTCGCTGGATGGGCGGGGTCAGGAGGGGACAGGAGGTGCAGGAGGGGACAGGAGGGGGCAGGGGGTCCCAGGAGGTGCCAGGAGGGGACAGGAGGGGGTGCCTACAGACACGGCGGTGGTTACTACGTCTCTCAGTACGAGACATCGCAGGTGGTACTATTTTCCGGAAACCAGCACTACTGTGGAGAAAGGACGGTGCTCCTATTGTGTAACCCAGTGACTGATAAATAAATTATATGTCCAATCACATCGTTACATTTAATATCTACATTCCATCTAAGACAAGAGGTATTTTAAAGAATTTTACATTTAAATTATGCACTCCCTCTGAAAAACAACTTTCAATAAAAAGGATAACAATACAAACTCATAACTAAAAATTACATAAAAAATAAGTCATAAAATTTTTTAATGTATCAGCGTCTCACGGCAGTGCTGGCCTGGGCTGGATGTGTCTGACCTCCGAACTACTGGGCAGACTCGGGGCTGCTGTGTCTGGCCGTAGAAGGGGCTCCATCCAGCGCAGTCTGCCTGCTCGCCGGAACTTCATCGGGTATTCTATTTGGTTTAGTACATGAGATGAAAAAAATATAAGGTTTTGGTTTTATAAAGATTTAGCAACAAACGCTAAATCGATTCATAGCTTTTTTGTGTTAAATGTTTCATGACACGGTATAAAGCTCTTGGTTTTTTGGATTAAATGCATTGTTTATTATCACAATATCCAAACAGTTTTCACGATTCGACGTTCCATAGAGCCTAAACTAAGCTTTTATGGAGAAAGTTAATAACGTATCGACTGGCACGGCAAAATAAACGTTATGGGTGTTGTTTTGAATCATCCGTTATAAAAGACAAAGATTAGATATTCCTTTGACATTATTTTCTTCCTCATATTTCGCTGAAAGGAAAAAGTTTATTTTAACAAAGGTGTTTCAGATACGGTCGAGTAACTACTCACAGCATGGCATCTGGTATCAGAGGCAAGGCCGTGTACAGAGACCATAAAGCTGCAGGCAAGCAGCAGCACACGCAGCTGCACGGAACACATCGTAATATGAGCTGGTCTTATGTAACGGCACAATTACTTATGCTTATATAGACTGTTACACAATGGACAGAGATAATACACGTACTTCACGGGATATTGTTACTTGAAAAGCTGATATATTTTCCGTGTCCTTTTTTACTTCATTCTTTCTTTCATCGATGATAGTGTTCAAGCTATAAAGAAAATGTGTAATGTTTAATTTTTCTTAGTACATATATATCAAAGGAGCTTCAAAATGGAAAAATAAATTAAGTACTAAGAAGTAGTAATCCGTGATTAATAATCTTGAATAGAAAAAAATCCTGTTTCAGAAAAAGGTCATATTTGACTGCCAAAAATGTCATATTCTTCTCACAGCTCTCGAGTTGCCTTGTGTATGAAACACGCTGTCAGAGGTCTGGTCTGGATGTATGTGTGTCAGTGAGGCGGAATGATATGTTCTGCGCTCTCTGGTATTTATAGCGCGGTGTCGCCTCTAGGCGCGCAGTGTTCTCGTCGTCAAAGGAAAACTGTGATATTTGAGCGCTGACCTTAACATTAGATGGCGGAGAAATGAAGATAAAGGTGTAATGCAAGTCCTTTAAGTGCTTTCAAGAATCTGTACCGGTTGCTATTACACCAAAATATTACTCCGAAAACACGCCTTTTAACCATTTTCATTCTTCTAAAAACACAGTTTAAAAACTTAATTTAAAATCAAAAGTATTATTCGGCCCTCAGCGAATTCTTAAATGCTTTTCATAAACAGGTTTCGCTCGGATATCTTGAGTAATTTCCAAATCGTGTTATTCTTCCTGAAGCTCTGCGCACCGTGTGTGTGCCCGGGCCTTAATGAAACTTTAGCTATCCACGATTTTACATCTATGGAAAGCATTAAATATATTAAATACGCTCATCACTGACTGACTCTGTAAAGCTGCATGACATCTGTCTTCGTGCCAGGGCCGCAACTAGAGTCTCTGGCACCCGGGGCATGAATGGATTCATGCGCCCCCCCCCCCCCCCCCTCTTTTTTGCACATACCACACCAATAAAGCAGGGGGTCCAGGGGCCCTCCCACGGAAAAATGGTGCTATTTAAGCATTTTCCATACCTACATATAACAGTTTCTGTGCTACTGTAACTTCCATGCATGAACCCACTATGTCCATAAAGTAGTCCGTATAATCACTAGACTTGTTCAATAAATTGTCGTCATAAATGTATTTTAAAGATTCAAATTCAACTTGCGAGACCTTTTTGCAGCAAATATTTTGATGATTTCATCATAGCAAATAGAGGATGCTCTCTTGTGTTCTATGGAAATAATGCTCAAATTCGACAGTCTGTCTTGCCTCATACTGTTTCTTAAATAATTTTTTATAATTTGCTGAAACTTATTTCGCCTGAAGAAACTGTTACAGGAAGAGTAAGAAATATCTTAAGGGCTGTAGTCAGGTTTGGATATCCTTCTTCAATTCTGTGTTCGTGAATGAGCTTCAAGAGGGTCGCTGCAGATACTGTTTACATAGTGTCATCAACTGCCAAGGCGTGATGTTTAAAACTTTCCATTTCTTGAACTATTTCTTCTCCATTGATGTCATCTTTGTATGTTTCAGAGAACCAATTGGCTGCAGTCTTCCAATCTTTAACTTCCATTTTGTAGATGTTATTCCCATTTAAAAAGCTAAACTTGTCATTAATTGCTTGAAGAGCCTGAAACCGGGATTTTAAGGCATTCACTATTCCATCGCCACTGCTTCCTCACAGCCAGTGGTACCACCCTATCTGACAACATTGTACTGTATTCGTATAGAGGACGCATTAAAACTTTCTAACTTCTCCCTTTACAATTTTTTATGTTAATGATGAACTTAACATTTTTCTCAGAGTATTTTAAAATAAATATGTTGAGACGTTGTATTGTAAATCAGATTAGACATTCCTGGCATGCAAGTTAAAAAACTTTTTACCAGTTACCAGTTGTAGTAGGAATTACAATGCAAGCGATTTCGGCGCCCCCACAGCTTTGCGCCCGGGGCGTATGCCCCGCTTGCCTCCCCCCCCCCCTCTTCTTGGTTTCGGCCCTGCTTCGTGCGCTTACAGTGAAACATTTACATTGCTCTTCGCTAACCTGTTCCTCCTAGCATTGCTGCCGAGTCCGTGGCGCAAAGATAACATGCATAGCGTCATATTTTGACGAGGCCGATAGTTTCACCTTTTATCAGTGATAAAGTAGCGAGCCGTGGCTTAGTTGCTTCTGACTGTCATAGTTGCAATCACAAATCACCGCATAGATCGCGCACTAGTATAAACAAATGTTTCCATAAATGTATTCTTATTACGACAAACTGTAAAAAAAAAATAGTTTTCCATTATGGCACTTTTCCTCCTGTTTTGACGGAGGTGACGGAAAAGTACCATAATGGAAAACTGCCATAACTTAAAAATTACAAAGGGGAATTCTGCCTTGCTCGTAAAATCATAACGTAACTAGCTTCATAGAATTTACATTTTTTCACACTGAAATAATTGAAGTAATTGTAGATAATTATTTAATTAATGCAAATCCAATGCAAATATTCAAGGGTTTTCTTATGTAATTTTTTCATTATTAGGGTGATAGAACTCAAAATACTCAGATATTAAGGTTTTAAATATCCATATTAAATTATTTAAAGTCTACAAAATGTGTTTTTAAGATGCTGAAATGCGAGGGAATTATTTTGTGTGTAGTGTAGTTTGTTGGCAGAGGGCAAGCAGCACAGGCGCTCTAGGGGAGACATAGGCTCGTACATTTCGAATGTTGATGGGCTTTGCACAGGCTTGCAGTCTTTCAAAAATAAACTCTGCTGAAATTTAAGTATTTTTTTATATTATAAAATAAAAAATATTCCTATGTGTAGTATATTATCCTGCTTCATTAAAACTGTCAGATCTAATTGAAATTCAGTTTTTGTGCCTTACAGCACCTATAAAATAACAACAAAAACACATTAAACAAGATATACATTGATAATTTTTTTAATATT
Source organism: Bacillus rossius redtenbacheri (assembly GCF_032445375.1). Classification (NCBI taxonomy): domain Eukaryota; kingdom Metazoa; phylum Arthropoda; class Insecta; order Phasmatodea; family Bacillidae; genus Bacillus; species Bacillus rossius. The sequence goes on along the minus strand of NC_086336.1, from coordinate 3,465,887 downwards.
AATTTAAGAACTTTTTCTGCATACTTTCAATTATTTTCTAATTAAAAACTTATGATGCAGAGAAAGTTTTAAATTTAATAAAACCTAAAGATCTTAATGTGTTGCTAATAGTAGATATTATCAACATGTTGGTGGAAAAAAAGCTTGGCATCCAATATAAATCGAAGGTCTTAAAAGAGGACAGCACGTTTAATGTAATTACTTACTATATGATAATTCTGATTAATTAAATTTGTTTTTTTGACTAAAGGTTATACAATAAATGCTATCGTAATTCAGAGACGTTTGTTAACTTGAAAATCAGTTCCGGACAGCTGAAATATCTTGCTGAATAGTTTTACAAACATATTTCCCAATTACATTTTTTTTTCAACAGCATCTTTTCTTGATCAATTCTGATTACAGTTGTAATATCATTTATTAAATATTAAAGAATAGTTTAGAGTTTAGATAAACTACTACTTTACGAAACACCTAATACCATGAAATTTCATTTGCAAATTTGACTACAAAGCGTCTATTGGTAAGATAATTAAAACATAAATACCACGCATTGCTTGACAAGGCCTAAAATTGACAATTTTTAATCATAAGATTATTTTGTAAAGTATCAAAGGCTTTGCTCATGTTGAGATAAATAGAATATTTAATTTACAACTGGATTTATACTGGTACACACACATACATATATATATACACAAAATGTATCAAAATTCATGTTACAACGCTTGAGGGTAGAAAGCTCTTATTATTTGCAACCATTTTTGCCAATAAACATGTTGCCGGAAACGCGTAGTTAAGCCCCTGTAGCCCCAGAAGGAGTCAGCGTAGGCAACCCGTTGTAGAGTGTTATGTTGTGGATGTGCGGGCGTGCGAGTAGATAAATAACCTTTTTAATCGTGGCACAGATTTTAATTTCACTCTGAAATCAATCACAGCTTCGGCTTTGTTTCACAACATTGAAATTGTTGCATACGTTTTAACAACGTGACAGCCTAAAGCAACGGCTCAAAAACACGCCCACCTTGAGCGACATAGAGGTGGCAACGGCGAATGATGTTTTCACGGATACGCTGGAGCATGTGTGGAGTCGACCATATGATTTCGAACGCTTCAATGATTCGCAAGCTCTTCTACCGTTTCTACTGGCGTAGCGTAGATAAGCCCTTTTACGTAACCCCACAGAATGAAATCTAACGGGGTTAGGTCCAGTGACCTTGGCGGCCATGCGACAGGGCCCTCTCGTCCAATCCATCGGTTTGTAAATGTTTGGTTTAAATACTCTCGCACTTGCAGGGAAAAATGAGGTTGTGCCCCGTCATGTTGGTACCACATCACACGTCGGACATGCAATGGAACCTCTTCAAGAAGACCTGGTAGATCGTTCTGAAGGAAGTGGAGGTATCCGGCGCCGGTAAGTCGTGGCGGAAGAAAAAAAGGCCCGACGAATACGCCGTCAACAATACCGGCCCACACATTAACTGAAAAACGTTCCTGGCGAGCTGTAACACACGTTGCATGCGGATTGACATCATTCCAAACATGACTGTTGTGCGAATTGAGAATAGCGTCTTGAGTGAACTTGGCTTCATCGCTGAATAAAACCGCTAACTCGGGGTTCCTCAATACTCTTCGAATGTACCAACGAGAAAAGGTCATGCGAAGAGGATAGTCCGCCGGACCCATGTGTTGCACTTTTTGAAGGTGGTACGGGTACAAGAGTTGCTCGTGAAGAACTCGCCAAACAGCCATTTTGTCAGCGTCCATATCAGAACCTTCTGCCCTTGTGCTTGTATCCGGACTCTCCTCAAATATCTGAAGTACATCTTCTTCTAAACTGGGAGTACGAACCCTGCGTGGAGGACCAGCATTTGGTCATGTGACGGCACATGTACCAGTATCACGCATTCGCTGAGTAAGTCTTGCAAACATGGTGTGAGCTGGAATCCTACGACCCGGATATCGTTCTTCGTACAGACGACGGGTGGCTAGTCCATTTTGTCTAGCTTCCCCGTATACAAGCAGCATGTCCGTGTACTCACTAAACGTGTACTTCATTGAGCTCCACTAAAACGTCGCCCTTTTCAGAACCACAGCGAAAGAAATGACACCACGAGTTTGCTTGTACGACAGAACAACCAGTGATATCAAAACACACTGCGACACTGCGATGTCACGCTGCGCAGTGCTATGGCATGGCACGAACGGAAGAAAAGAGGTGAGGGCGCCACCAACGGAAGTAAAAAGGGGCGGGGGTCAGCATTCGACATCGTACAGTCCTCTTGAGCGCTGCCCGGCGTCGTAAACACGTAATTCACCACAGCATCGTCTGTCTCGCACAAAGCCCAACGGGCGTGTGTTAAAACGATATTCCTGATTGAAAACTATGTGGTTTTACAGAAATAATATTTTTAGGAATAAAATTCATGTGCCTATAAATATTTTTTCGTCAAAATCTGCTAAAATACTACAAAACAAAGGTTTCTGACTAGAATTTAACCGTCAATAATACTTCAAGAATATATATACCGACAAATGGTTGAACACCAACCACTCACTGACTGATGCACACTTAATTAAAATATTTTTGTACAAAAGCATTTTTTTAAAATGTTTTAAATGCTTGTTTCAGCTTTATTTTTAACATGTTGGAATGATAATGCTACAGTTACTAAAAAAAACTAAAACGCTACAAAGCTACAAAAAATTTTTGCAAAACTCTGTTCCCCCGGAGAAACCCCCGGAATGGCCACCGTATGGGGAGCCCAAGAAAAGAAACGGGCTCCCCATTTGGAAGCCACCTGGAAGGTTTTTTTCTGTTCCACACACCGTTTCTTTGGTAGCCTGACTTGTTACAAGGGATTGTATTCCTACCAGAGAAAATGCCACCCGGATCCTACAAGTCACAAGGCAGGCGCTCTACCCCAGAACCAGAGTGGTAGAGCGGATACTTGCAGTTTTCTTAACACTGACATGATGTTATTCCACGAGTTTACTGTAGTTTCGTCTGTCATTAACACTTGCAGTACGTGCAGTAACATCTAACCTCGGTAACGAACAAATTTATGTGTTCTTATGTTCTTCGTTCAGCATGAATTATGTAATTTCATAACAGTGAAATATAATATAATATATATATAATATATATAATAGTCTGGCAATTTTTTAGTTACTACAATCCCGCTGTACAATAATTATATAGAAATATGGACTAGTAAAAACATATGTAAGAGCTTGCACTGTCGATGGTAATGTTATTTTTAAATAAATGTTAGATATTAAAAGAGTGTGTTTAGTTAAAATATGCGAGGCAGTTTAATGTGCCTCGAAAAAGTTAAATCGATGGTTGTTCCAATCGAGTGGAAGAGAGATAGATGCGGTGCAAGCGTACAATGAGAGTAACGGGACACAGCGTAACGGGACAATGTGCGTTACGGGACACTTTTTCGTGCGTGCAGCCGGCGTTCATCGATTTATTAGACGTTGTCACGTCAAAACGGATAATTTGAAAACCACAACGATGATAGCGCAGACTAACACAGTATATGATTCCTAAGAGAACAGTTGTGACGTTTCGGGAAAGAAATCTTAAGGCACAAACAGACTGTTTGTCATGACATACAGTTTAATTAGTAATGGCGTTTGTCCGAATCTACATCTTGTATTAATTTACCTAATATTTAAAATATTTTTGTCAGTGGAAATTTTATTTAATGAACAATACTGAATTTGTTAATATTCACGTAGATACTGACTTTCTTTAAACAGATTTGTGGTTTGTTTGTTTTATGTGTGCATTTGTTTACACATCTGTTAACAAGGCACAGGTAGTATTAGTGCAGAGAAACATATTCAAAATAGAAACCTGTTTCTGTAAAAATAAGTGTCAAGAACGTAGTAAAAAAGGGGGGGGAAAGTAGGGTTGCCAGATTTATTTAGACAAAGAATTTTATTTTACAAAAATTACAGTGGCAGGAATTCAAAAAGTACTTAAGGGATCGTCAACTAACCTAAAAATGTATTTTCAAGCATTATCTTTGTAAAAGAGTTTCCGGAGGAGACTCTGGCTTCTGCCCTCCCCTTCCACAAATACTGTCTACACCCATGGTAAATGTGTAAACAAAATCACATGTAGTTACACGCACTAGTACACGATATACTCAAAAGACGTGAATTAAAATTTAGGAGACCGTAATATTTGATAGTTGTACTTATAATATTAGATGTTAATAATTTTTAAATTTATGTAATGATAGCCTACATGGAGTACTATAGTCTGAAACTATGTATTTGTATCTACTGTTATGCAATAATCGTACTCTCACGCCTGTAGCATGGGGCATCAATACAAGGCAATCTGAAGATGAGAAAAGATACACTATCGAAGTTTATGGACCGAGTCGTAAGACACTATATTCGTATTCCAGAGAACATAGGTTCAAATCCCGACTGGTAATTGTCATATCATTTTGACGTGAAACGTCTAAAAAATCACAGCGAAACATATGGGTACCAGAAAAAGTCAGACGAAAAGGTGTGTATCATCTTGCTTTAACATTTTTCTAACTATATAGGCTTCGGCCTGAGACGCACTTAAGTCTACCTTACCTAGACCTCCCAAATACACTTAGTTTTAATTTAGGTTCGGAAAAAATTTATGTTGAGTGTAGGTAGCTCACGACCTTTGAATATATATACAGTATATAAATATTCAAAGTCACGACTCAGATGTGATAGCGCGGTGATTCGTGTGATTGTGTATAGCGAACTGACAGCACTGGGTAATGCAGATTGTACGTTCACCAAAAAACATTAATTTTGATATTATGCGTTCGGTATCTCATTTATCATATCACAGGCCAATGTTAAACAGAATGTTCGACGAATATAAATTGAAATTAATAGTAAGCTACCATTTAGTGTCTGTTTTGAATTAAATTTTTTAGTAGGTACGTAGTCAATTTCTCGTTTTTATTGTTTTTATTTAAAACCATTACACTGAAAGCGACTCGCTGACAGAAGTTTCACGTGAAACCAACGGCCGTGAGTCTGATACAGCCCCACCGATTTTTTCTAGGAAATTGGTAGGATGGTTCCGTACTATAGGTCACGGCTTATTCCTTTCACATTGTCGCTCTACTGTGGCGTTGTGTTTGGCCGTCTGAATTGACCTCGCTATTAATCTGTTCACGGACAAGCAAGCATTTCAGAATAAAAAGAAAAATAATATCGGAAATAGGCTATTCCCCTGGTAAACATACATAAAAAGGATTTCAAGGCTTTCATAAATTAATATTCTGAAATGTTTTCACTTAACCAGTTCATTAGGTACAGTATTTCTAAATGATTTCTTAGTCATTGATGCAGTTAAAATATAGGTCTAATTTCACAACTACTTAATCAGTAATACTTAAACAGCAAACGTGAATCGTTCTCAAGTAAAGTATAACAAATAAGTTATCCTTATTCACAGTACACAGGTTGGAAATGCTGAGTTTTTTTTTTAACTATTCTTAATGGCAATAGTTTTTTTTATGTACATCTATATGTTAAAATACTCTTCTAATGTTTTTCACAGCACATGCTAAAAACATAATACTGGAATCACGATACCCTGTAACATCCCCAACATGACATAAACAACACCACCATCATTAAGAAATAAGGATGTCAGCCCACAAAAAGTGAACCCCAATAGCCCATCAGAAATATAATGTGGGTATTATTAAAGATGTACTAACGTAAACATATTTTTTCCTGTGAGATCATTAATGTTTAAGTTTATTTTAGCGTTTTTTTATGGACGTGACGTAAAATTAAATCAATTTTGAATTGCCACCTCAGTACTACAGATGGCTATACACCTGATGGTGACAATCTGTCATGGAATTTTAAACATAAGATGATATAAATCATGCAATATTTTACTTACTTAACCGTCGGTTGTCAGGGAATCATGATTTTCGGTCACTAGATTGTATTTCATTACAACTAGTGACCTGGAGGCTGGAGATAACACATTAATTAGAATCACAAGACTTTGTATGCTGCTTATTTCTACAAAGTTTTTCTAAGATAACAGATATAATTTACTCATGTCATTGGAGTATTAGGACTATGGTTTTTTTAACTTATGGTAGTTTTTCATTATTGCACTTTTCCGTGGCCCCCAGGTGGAATTCATTATGGTATTTTTCCAGTATGGCAGTCTTCCGTCGCCCCCCCCCCCCCCCCTTCCCCACCCCCCGGGCAAAACAGGAGGAATAGTACCATAATGGAAAACTACCATATTTATTTAAAGATCATGTTTATAATTATACAGTATGTACTGATTCCTATAACCCATTTTTGAAAAAAAAATTTTCTACTTATGCGCGATCTGTTGAGTTGATTTATGACGAACTACAGAAAATCACCGCCAGAAGTGCTATCTAGCTTTTTAAGTTAACCTAGGGGGTTTACAGCGCTACCTACTGACGTTTTCTATACACAACTTCGAGAGCAAAGCAGTTGCAGTCATTTCATGGAGTGTATAAATAAATATGGCAGAATTCCGTCTCGTTATGGCAGTTTTATGTTATGGTACTTTTCCGCCTTTTTCAAAGAGGCCAGGCGGAATTCTTCTATTAAGGTAGTTTTCCATTATGGCAGTATTCTGTCGCCCCCTGTTTTAGTACTCAAAAATTTCAACTGCTTGAAAATTCCCCAAACCAGCTTAAAATCTCCATAGGCAAAGTGCACTAAGCCAACGAAATGACCTCGACCATTAGGATATAATGGCATCAACATTGTATTTTTCATTATGGTCGCCATCTTGCAAATTTATATTTGTAGGTATTGCTAGAAAACAGGAGAAAATTTTAAAATTAATAAAAATTTAAAAAATAATTTTTTTTAGTAAAAACCTTCCATTTTGGATTATGATGTCACAGTCACCATCTTGAAAATCCATAATTTCTTCGCTAAAAAACAGAAAACATATTAAATTTATAAAAAATTAAATAAATAAAATTCAAATTTTAATTTAAAAAATTGGTTGTCTGTAAAGTCGGTTTACGGACGATAGTTTAACGTGACGTCATAACAAAACATTGATGAAATGATTGCATACTTTTATAAATAAAAATGAATCATTTTTATTGAATTATCACTATTTTGTATGGATACAAAGGAGTGAAATGAAATCTACAATTTAATTGATGAATTTACTTTTATTTGCACTCATTAATTCAAATATGTTTATTACTTTAACGAAGATATTATTTTAACTATAACTTTTATACATGTTTGCAATTTTAACTTCTTCCAATCTGTGTTATTCTGTTAAGGATAGGAAGATGATAGGAAAAGTAGGAAACGAATGGGAGTGTTTCAAGTTTAATGTGCCTCGAAAAAGTCAAATCGATGGTTGTTCCAATCGAGTGGAAGAGAGATAGATGCGGCGCAAGCGTACAATGTGCGTAACGGGACACTTTTTCGTGAGTGCAGCCGGCGTTCATCGATTTATTAGACGTTGTCACGTCAAAAACACACATTTTGTTCACGGTTCGAACCCGGCGAGGAAAGAAATCAAAATAGTGACACATCCTTCCTACACGGAAGCCATAGTCAGACTGAGCTCTCACCACAAATGCGTTTTTTCTTTCCTAATCTAACAAATAACTAAGTGTATTTGGGAGGGGTCTGGGTAGGAAAGAGACTAAGTGCGTCTCAAGGCCGAAGCCTGTCCACTCTAAGCATTCAGGTTATGAACCATGCAGAAGAGGATAAGCAAGCATGCATCATGTGCTAGGAGGGGGATTGGCCAGCCATGGCAACGTTTTAGCCATGACTAACTCCCCTCACTGACTATTCTAGATTAAAAACTAGATAAGTTGGGCCCAGGTAAAACCTGCATAGACACGGAAAACCCTGGGCACTGACATGCGGGATGAAAGAATTTCATGCATAATTACAAGCAGGTTGATTACAGGAAACAGGAACAGAATGGTTCTGGAAGAAGAGTTGGACAGAGTAGAAAGGCTACTAAGCAAATGGGTGGGAGCTTGGACGTTTGGTCCGCAATTGGTTTGGTTGGCACTGGTTGTTTTTGGGGCGACATTTTGTCGTTTCCCACCAGGCCGCCAGCCAGCCTAACACCACTAATTCCAAGGTATAAATATCACCAGCTACTAGTAGTATATCACGTCTGCCATCTTGTTTTCGCCTGCTGGTGGCCGTCAACTTTGGCTTTCCAAAGTTGAACACATGGTTGAGACTTCAGGACTTTTTCTTTTTAAAAAACCATGCGGGAATTTTGATTAGTGTATACATGTTTCAGGATAACGATATTTGTCTTTGTATCTATAGAATGTCTCATTTGTTTTTCATGAAAAATTCAAAATCAGCTTTATATATTTACAGCTTTAAAATTTGCTTTTCCTTCCGGGAGGTGCCAGGCTAGCTTATGCAGCTAACTGTAGCTGTTGGGTGGGTCGTTGGCCCCAGCGTGGTTCACTAGGATCGTGGCGGTGGTTGAATTACTAACTAGAGAAGTCGGATTACACTCCTCAGGCAGCACGGGTGGCTGATGCCTAACTTAGGTAAGGGGGCACTGGAAATAACTGTCAGTTTGTTGTAGCATTTATTGGCATGCTATGATTTGCGGTGTTAATTACACTATCTGTTATACATTATACTTTACCCTGACAAAAGTTTCTGATTGCTGCGTTACAAGTTACACATTCACTCCGACAAAAGTTTCCGATTGCTGTGTTACGTGCTTGCGTTACATCTAACAGCTGTCTTGTTGGGGATTTGCATGGAGTCTGCCATGCTCGTAAGTTTTTGAACTATGACTCGAACGGGCTCAGAGAGCCGTGAATCCTCAAGTGCTTACAATTTCATTGCTGGGGCCAGCCGACTGCACGGCTACATTTTTCCCACTTCTGGTGCGTGTGACCAAGTGAATACAAATAATATTTTGTTTTTAAGTTTAAATGACAATTGTGCTGTGTTTTGAATCGTCGATGCAATTATTCCGTTACTTTTTAGTAAGACAGTAGTGAAAAAAAAAAAAAAAACTTTGAATGCTTTTTGCATGTTTAAAACGTCCGTTATTGTTCACGTTTTTGATTACAAAGTCCCATTAAAACATCAAAAAAATTGTATTAATATTGCAGAAATGACTTACCCTCAACACGAACAGTGAACGTTGGTATTAGACAAACTCACGAGGAATGCTATGTCCAAAATTCATAAGGAAACGAATATTTGTTATTTCAGTGTTAGATTTGAGGTCAAATCTAAATAGTTTATTCGAATATTCGCACAGGACTACCTATTGCTGATACAGTGAGGTATAGCACAGTGATATAAGTAAATGTTTGCAAAGACTTATTTTACAAATGAGCTAATTTTTTTTAAGAGGTGTTATAAATTGTAAAAAAAAATATAATAATAAATGGGGTAAGTAGAGGGAGCAGAGATTTTCTGTTGTAAGTATCTGATTAACTGATAAATTTATTATTTGGAGAGCTCCAACAGTTAAGAGATGTACAGAAATTGTGCACGAGAGAACTTAATTTAAGAGGTAATGTTAGTACGTAGTAGTTGTAAAAGAATGTAAAACTGGAGTGAAAGTGCAGAAATAATATTTAAGCCTATAACTGCAGTCAGATCCTTAGTAAGGGTAAGTGTGTTTGTACTGAGCTCATTGTAACAATAGGAAGTGTGATGTGTGCAGAGCGACACGTCTCGTCAGCCTGACCTTTGGTTGAAGCGTTGAACCCTGCCATAGTGACTACTGTTTAAAGAGTTTTGAGAAGGAGCCCTCAATCCAGACTTGTGATTTTGATTTAAAAAGTATCTTGTGGCAACACTTCAGTCATTTGGTGAATAACTTGTTAATGTTGAATCTGTGTGGAGTTTATGAACTGTTGCATTAAAACAAAACTAACCATCTTAGATATAGTAGTTGGTTTCCTTTACGTTACTGCCTTCAAACTATCCCCTGTGGCCCTGTGGAGATGGTTAAGCAAGGTTTACATACTGTGGTACTCTTAAAAGGATTTCTGACAGCGAACTGTACCAAAGTTTCTGAAATTACCATCAAAGAATCATACCATTATTTTGGATGAATATACCTATATCATCTAAGCTTTTTTTCACCATTCTCCCCTGAACCAAGGATACAACATTACAGTCATTACACATCAGTATTGTTTTAATTGAAACCTCACACAGTTTCTGACGTTTGTACTACCTATGTCAAATCTTACCTGTCCAACAGACTGCAAACTTTCTTTTAAATCAACCACCAACTGTGAATATGAGTGACATTACTGGTCAATACACACTGAAAATACATGCTTCAAAAATAACTTTATAAACACCACTAGCTAGCCAGCAAACCAAATAAAGCTAATTACAATTAATTACCAATAATTTAAGGATAGGTTATGTTGTACATTATTTAAAAAAAAAAATCAAGCAACAAAGACCAAACAGATTAATAAGAAAGTCTTTATTCTCAAACAATAATGATTCTTCTTATATTGAAGTCATATAAATAATATTCTGCATAGTAATTTTTTACCTGCATTAAGTCTTTTGAAACATATAATAACTTAGACAAGTATATTTGTGCAACTCTCTAAACTAAAGCAGAGAAATACCAACGTGCATAACACAGGTGAACCATAATTACCTTCAAATACAAAAACTCTACCTGAGACATGAGCATATAAAGTTGATAAAGATTCTATCAAATACTTCTGGGGAAACAAACAATTGCAGTAAAACACAATATTTCCAGGAAAATGTAAGTAAAATTACTTTGTAATTTAATGGACATAACACATGTTTAATATCATTGTCAACTAATTAACATTAATTAAGAACAAATTATTAATAAAAGAGTAAGACAAAGAGCAAAAATGTATTTTCTTTATTCTAAAGCCACGTGTATGAACATAAAAGTGTTCTAAACAACATCACATGAGATAAGTATTAGAAACAAGTACATTCTTTACAGTTCAACTGAAAGTATGAAATTTAAGAATACACCTGCAATAAAAATGAAAATATGGTATAATATTTTTAAAAATTAGTTTCATATTGATTGCAACATAAAATTCTTCTTGCAAACAGTGCATTAAGTGTAGAATAAATAAAATTAAAAAAATATAATTTGATAACCATGTCTGTTTAAAGCATTTTCTTGAAAATGAAAATACGTAATATTTTGGCTTAATTTAGACAATTTACAGCCATACTATTTGTTTTCAGATGGTAAAATGTTCCTTTCTGAACCCGGAATGCTCACTGTATTAAATAACAAAGTCTTATTAATAATATCTTAACAATCATTTTAAAAATAAACTAAAGCATTTTCTGGAGAAAAAAAAGTTTTTCAATTGTAGAAAATACTATGAGAAATATAAGTGATCTGAGCTAGATGAACCTATACTTATAACGTAACTTTTTAAGAACAAAAATAAAACTATGGCAAACACAAAAAGATGATTTGAGCAGGCACTTTTTGAACTTCAATGTGACCTCACACCCATGACTATATCCCTGCAGCATACAGCCAGTACTGTGACGACAAATCTTAACTCGGAACTTAAAACAAAAAAATGTATTAATGCCATTTTGATTGATAATGGACTTGGCTCATAACCAAACAAAGCTCAGTCACGTAGTTTTTATTTTTACAATTCCTTGGAAAAGTTAATACAATACAAACGATGGCATTTTTTTTTATATTTCAGAAACAGTTACAAAGTAACATACGACAGCATGAACCAAATGGAAAAATGCACAAAACGTAATGAAACCAATGTACTTGCACTAGGGTGAATTAGGAATGTGGACAAAACTTACAATGTCCACCACGTAAAGTAAAAAAAAAAACTTTGTAATAATAAATAATTCTCATGCATCTGTGTAAATATAATTTCCGTGATGAGAAAAGAAAGACGATCGTAACGCACGCTACTTTTTGTTTGAAACGGTGTCTAATCGGCGTCCAGTTTCCGTTTGTTGGCGGGCGGGGAGCCGTGCACCAAGGCCACGGTCACCGCCTCGTCGGCGCTGCTGCTGTCCGAGCCGGGCGACGGGCTGGGGGGCCCGCCCCGCGAGGTGGACGGCAGCGCCTGCGAGGTGGACGGCAGCCCCAGCGCCCCCTTGCGCGGCCGGTAGTCGCGCTCCCTGCGCTGCATGTAGTCGCGCTGCTGGCTCTCCAGCTCGCGCTGCGTGCGCTGCAGGCGGCTCCTCTCCTCCTCAGCCTCCGCACCGGCGCCTGCGGCCAACACTCCCCGGCAGTCACGACAAGTTCCCGACGATTCATCACATCCACGCACAACCCAGTAGAGACTGTGCCGTCACTCAGGGAAGTGGGAAGTGTACGTGGCCTCTCAATCACGATTTCGAGAAAACTGCGGGACAGGTAAATTTCCGTTGTCAGCGAGTGCTGAACTATTTTTTATTTTTTTTTTAAATTTTACTATGTTTCCTCCAAACATTTTTCTTTCTAATCTTTTCAATTTGAATCACCGATCTTTCGAATACTAGATATTTTTACGGTATTCGAAGTTTTGAGGTTTCAACTGGACCATCCCTGGTTTTTTTAATTTAGGAGTTAAGACCTTTCAATCACTACCAATGTTTCAAATGATAACAAGTTTTTTTTTATTGAACAGATTACTTCTTAATAATAAAAACAATCCATCAAATAACACCCTTATTCAACAGACCTGATACCCTGATTTATATGCGACAGTTCCAATAATTGGATAGCTCACAGTTAATATGAAACTTCAGATTAACATAAAATTCCCAATTTATAAGAAAATACCTTAAAATTAGCTGAAAATAGTTGAAGGTATCAATTAATGAGCTTAGCCGGTCTAATTTAAAATTTAGGATACTAACAATCTTGAGGTTTTCCTCTACGGAAAGAATCAACCAGCTTTGATTCCAAATACACTGGTATTTTGATACATTTGCCTCGACCACCCGATCCCATGACCAAAACCCACTGAACAATCGTATGAACCTCACACACATCAGAGGTACAGTATCTGTATATATTCTTAAAATCTATAGCTGAACATAACATTCAACACTCTTGGTCTCGCTACTTTATGTAACCAGTTAAGTGGCCTGCAAATGCATCTACATCCAGTTTTCCAGCTTATCAACAGGCCTTCACTCTCATTGAGTAAACTTCGGCCTCCTTGTCGCCTGCCATACAGCATCAGTCGAGGAAGATGAGGTGACCGACCTGCGAGAGCCTCCGACTTGCTGGCGTTGGTGCGGCGCATGGCGGCCATCTTCTTGCTGTGGTCCTTGTTCCGGGACGGCACGGGCACGGGCCTGTCCGGCCTCTCCGGGCGCACACGGCTCTCCAGCAGGTCCGAGCCGCACGGCAACAACTCCTGGTCCGCCCCGTAGCCCGCCCCCTGCCGGCAGTCCCGCACACAGGGCCTCAGCATCGCCGGCGGATACTACATGTCACGCCGCCACGACATTGTGAATCCAGCGACGTGCATTCGCTCACAAAGACTTCACTGTCGGCATGGTGACGTGGAACCGAAAAAAAAATTTAAAAGGCTAAAGTCTCGACCATCTTAAATATGAAACCATTACCAACACAACAGAATATTCCCGGTTTTATCTAGAAATACACAGCTTTTTTCCCTGTAGTTCCAAGTCACGTCAAATATCCGCCATTTTGACAATTTTCTTGGTTTTTAATGGTTGGTAGACACCCTGTATTATTCACTGATTAGGGATGACAGAATTTTGATAGTGCTCACAGACCTATTGTTTCCTTTGTGAATATGGTTCAGCTTGACTTTCAACTAGCGTATATCAGTACTGTGGTGTTCTCTCATCATTAAAATAATCTGGTCCTGTGAATTCTGTTTGTTGCTTTTTTTAATTTGCAGCTTTTACGTATCTCTAATAGAAGGGAGTCGTATTGCAAATCACGTCCTGCCGTGTATCTCCATCCTTTAGCGCAAGAGGGAAGCTTATACAAGCTGTGACGTTTTACACTGTACATTTCACACTAACTAATTGTGTGATCACCCACTAATCATGCAATCACCTACTAATTGTCTGATTACTTACTTTAGCTATATTATTATTGTTTAAGAAGCATTCATGATATTTTTAACATAAATATATATCATTCTTATTATATTTTACCTCTTTTGTTATTGTTTTTAATGTTTACATAATATTTTTTTTTATTTGCTATGGTTCTTTGAAAGCAAGTTGATGCATTGTTTCTGGAAATTAAATCAGAATAGAGTGAGACAGAGAGAGACACATAAACATGCGTGGAAAAATAAAGATAAAGGCTGAAAGGGATAATCATCAAAATTCACTCCTGAAAAGTGTAGTTTTAATTGTTAAGATTGTAAGGTACTCTGTGATAAACCTATGACTCCACAACTCCTTCGTCGCCACCATTGATCAGTCATCGCTCTGTAGTTGAAGGAATTGGTCACATTTTGGGAGGTGGCTCACAAATGTATTATTTGATGTGAATTGAGGAGAATTTCACACCTGTGGTCCGGGTCATGATGACAAATACTCGTTTTGGACTTTGTTAATTAGAAGATTTTAACCACAGATGGCAGTGTAGGCCAAGGTGCAGCCTTTTAAAAATTTGGAGCCACGCCTAGAGAACAATAACCTCTCTGCCATTTGTAACCTTAGTTCAAACAACCGCAGGGTTTATATCGTCAGAAGGAGTAACTAAACTTTTCCATCATTATTTTTTCCGAGCCATGAACCAAGTGGTTTGAGCCAGTGAAATAGTTTTCAATGAGTTTCTCTTGTATTTTGTCATATAAAGTTCTGTGTTCAGAAGACGGCCGTCGTGGTGACTTGTGGGCACCAGGATGCACCAAGAGTCACGTGCGTGTTAGGCGTGCGCTAGTTAGTGTGAGAGTGTAATTTTATTGAATGTTTAAAACTAGTTAAAACTAACAAGACTGTACTAGCGACGTTTACGATGACATCGTAACCACGGCACTTGACTTGACCAACCTTGTTTGAAGGAGTTTGCGACAGTAAATTTTAGTAGTAAGACCGAGATGTGTAAGTGTCACTGAAACATTTCTATCGTTTGCAACAAAAAAAGAATGCTACCTTTGGCTCTTTGGGGTGCAGAGGCGAGGGCTTGAAGCAGGTGACGGCGGCCGGGACCTCCGCGGGCTCTGGCTTCTTCGTCAGCTGCAGGATCTGGTCCACCACCTTCTGGATCAACAGCTCGCTGCCAAACTCACCTGCAACACAGCGTGCCGGCTACGTTCCTCGTGGAGATGTAGTGACTACTGCTAGGTACAATATTATATGGTGACTTGTAATAAAACTGAAATGTGAGTCAGTAAACCAAGTAATGCCAAAATGCAGGTTAATTCATGAAATAATACAGAATATAAATAACAATTTATTAAAAACACAAAAAAAAATATTTATCAATTAATACATATACAAAATTTAATTAATGCCATTGTTCTAGTTTGTAATCTAATTAGTATTGATGTGATGGTTTTACAGTCTCCCAGGTGCTCCGTTCGATTCTGGTTCTTAATCTGTTTTTTGTTCTCTTGTTTTATGTTGACCTCCGCACAATTTCCAGTAATATCAGTGGTGTGTTTATTTGTTTAATATGACTTATAAGTGCCCCACTTTACCATAATCCTACCACAAGCAAGTCACCCGGGCCCTAGTCAGCACAGATGCTATAAAGGATATTTGCACTATTATGAAGTTTTTTTTAATACTTATAGGCGGGTAAATTCTGCATTGTTCAGAAAACAAAATATATGAATAAATTACATGGTACACTAGAGTCCCGTTATTGCGAGGTGTCACGGTTCCGGGTTTGATCCTCGCTATAACCGTGTCCTCGCTATAACCGAATTAAACAAATTTTGGCCCCCACAAAATAAAAATTAACCTAAAATAGTTTAAAATTGTGTTTAAACCAGTATAATTGGAAAATAACAGGTTATATTAACGAAATCTTAATTTCTGTGAGCAGATGTGTGAATTCTCTTTAAAACGATACCCCATAAGTACGGATGCGATCACTGATTGCGTCAAAATAACCAGAATACCCTAACCAAGCCACGTAAGCATAGCATCTCAGCCTGCGGCCGACGCAGCATTGTCCTGCTATCTATCATCGACGCGGGCTGTCTGCTGGCGGCCATGTTTGTTTGGGATGTAGCTAACAGGTGGTGCTAGTGTAGCGCGACGATTTAATTCCTTACAAAAAAGCAGGATTGCGGCTGCGGCAACGCACGTACGCCTCAAACGAAATAGTCGCTGAAAAACTATACTTTTTTCATTTAAAGAAACCTGTCAACTTTTTTAGAAAATAAATTTGGGATTAAACTCAAACCATCACCACCCCTTTCCCGGACAGATACCCAAAGAACTGACCGAAACAAAAGTTACAAGAGAACTGCCCTAGCGATTCGGAAATAAATACGGTAGTGCCTACTAGAGGTGTAAAAGTAACGAAAAAAATGTGTACCCGTATGTATTCGTTACTATAACAATTAGTACTCGTTACTATCGTTACGTTACTCTTTACTTCTGATACCGCATATCATGCTATGTTATGTTGCAGCAACGAATCCAGTCGTATTGCGTACGCGTACAGTATGACGTCGCGTAATTAATAATGAATAGAATATAAACAATTAACAATATTTGATGATTAATAGTTTTTCTTAACCAAGAAACAATTAAATCTCATTAGAGCGGCTTTTTAATATTCTCTCTTTTAAGATAACCAAAAAAACCGTGAAAATACGCGATTATAAAAACAAAAACATACATATTTCTTATTTGTAAAAAAATACTTTCTTACGTTGTTTCTGTTCCAATCTCAAACTTTGTCTACACACGGCACAGATAACTAACGGAAGTTTGATAAAAGAAAGAGAGGATGGGATTCTATTTTTAAGCCACGCACTTAGGTGGCGACTGCACGGCTGAAGAATGTGACAGGCGTCAACGGCAAGATGTCTAGTGGCGAGCGAGAGGGGTGGAGATAAAGCAGACAAATAACAAAAGCGCGCTTCAAGCGATCACGCCGTAAATTCCTCAAAAATACCTCGTTATAGCAGTGTTCTCGCTATTACCGTGCTCGCTATAACGAGATTAAACTGTATTTTATTTTAGCACTAATCCACAACATGCTCATCTATGTGTTTAAACCTTGAAACCATCCCTTGAGCAAACATACCTACATTTTCAATTGTGAGCTAATTTTTAGACACCTTTGAGAAGCCTTATTTGCATTCAACAATTTGATTCGCGGCCACACAGTAACAACTTCTTACACGTTTCGCTTTGAGGAAGCTTTTAAATTTTTTACAAGAAACATTTTGACATTTGCAGCGAGTGACGTTAACATGTGAGACTTAAGGCACTTAGACACTATGATTACGTACTTACATTGTGTGCTTACGCAAAGTAGTACACAACCCACGAGTGCTGGACTTACCTCGGCCATTTTCATAAGATAATATCTTCAGCAAAGTACCAAAGAACCAATTTTACATCAGTAACATGTGCATTAATTTTCAAAGTAAAACGTTTGTGCCATAAGTAAATAACATATTTTGTTTTCATGAACTGCATTCATGAAACCTATGTTTATAGACTTTAAAGGGTCATAATTATTTGGTCCATATAAATATGTATGCTTCAATGTTTAAGATAATATTGTGTATTTCTTTATTTTACTTCAATTTAGGTATCTCACCAATTTATGCAACAGAGTGAAGCAGCTTTGTGTGACGTTATGTATGCTAGCAGCACTAAATTTTTTTTTAAAACTAAAAATCAGCAAATGTTCGTGACCGATATGTAGGTTCACATGCTGTGCACGTGGTGCGTGATGCACCTGTGAGTGACTGAGTGATATGGGTGGGTGGGTGACTGAGTGATATGGGTGGGTGGGTGACTGAGTGATTTGGGTGGGTGAGGTGGGTGGGTGACTGAGTGAGGTGAGTGATGTGGGTGACTGAGTGATGTGGGTGGGTGACTGAGTGATGTGGGTGGGTGACTGAGTGATTTGGGTGGGTGACTGAGTGATTTGGGTGGGTGACTGAGTGATTTGGGTGGGTGACTGAGTGAGGTGGGTGGGTGACTGAGTGAGGTGGGTGGGTGACTGAGTGATGTGGGTGGGTGACTGAGTGATTTGGGTGGGTGACTGAGTGATTTGGGTGGGTGACTGAGTGAGGTGGGTGGGTGACTGAGTGATGTGGGTGGGTGACTGAGTGATGTGGGTGGGTGACTGAGTGATGTGGGTGGGTGACTGAGTGATGTGGGTGGGTGACTGAGTGATTTGGGTGGGTGACTGAGTGATTTGGGTGGGTGACTGAGTGATGTGGGTGGGTGACTGAGTGATGTGGGTGGGTGACTGAGTGATGTGGGTGGGTGACTGAGTGATTTGGGTGGGTGACTGAGTGATTTGGGTGGGTGACTGAGTGAGTGAGCGAGCCAGTGAGTGAGCGAGCGAAGGGAGTGACGACCGACCTGGGAAGTGCCTGCGGACCAGGCCCGCGGCGGCGGCGTAGGCGTTGCTGTTGAGGCTGGGGTCTGGCTCGTGCTGGAACCAGCGCACCTCCTCCGCCACCACCGCGTCGCCCCACGCCAGCAGCACCGGCACCTGGCACCGGGCACCCCCGCGCTACCGCCGGCCCTGCCTCCCGCGGCCACTCCCCCAGTGCTTGGCACAGTCCCCAGGTTGCTCATTTTATAAGTTAATGCTGTATTTCATTGTTAGTAATACAGTGAAATTCCATTACAACGTACTTCAGAATAACGTATCTTTCAGTTTAACGTATGATTTTAAATTCCCGCTCAAAACACCAATGTAAACAATGTAAAAATATTTAACTTTAATATTAAAAACGTATCCTACCTTTCAATACAACCATTCTTTTCCAGTTATCAGGAAAATTTTACATAATTCTTTTTTTGCGCAGGAGTTCTTTAATATAAATGTACATTATGATTAATTTTTATCGTTTTCAAGAATCGTTAACAACTATAAAACGTAAACAACCAATGTCTCACGATTCATAAAATCATAGTACAGTGTGACGTGCCATTCTTCCTCCTCCATGGATCACACACTTTAGTGCACGTGACGATCTAAACAATCGATTGCTGTCTCGCCCCTCTTCAAGACTTGTTTTTGGCTGCACCAGCTTCTGGTTATTTGTAGAGCACGTTTTAAAAGATTTTATTAATGCAGATACAAACGTTAAATAAAAATTACATTTTAACTTATATACATAATAGAAAATCCAATGTTAATTTATGCAGGTTAAGTTTTGAACTGTTTTGTGTCACAACATGGCCGACCCGCTTTACTTGTGTTGCCATGAAGATAGGAATGTTGCCTGGCACAGCCATGCTCGCAACGCGCGCTACTAGTGCGGCGCTATGGTTATCTATGGATGCGAGGTTTGTTTACGTTTGACGTGGCGCGAGGCAAACAATATTGTTGATTGAATATTTTAATCAGGATGGATGGCCAAAAAGATAAAAGAAATTCAATCAGTTCACATTGAAGAAGAAATGCAGATGTGGCACAGCCATTTGGTTTGGTGCTCACTACACTATCAACAATAATAAAAGATCGCTAAAAAGTTATTAAAATGTATGAACAGTCATCTTTATCTGCTGGTCCCAAGAGACTTCGCCTAGGAGATAACAAGGGAATTCTGTCCCAATAACAGTACATATCTACAAAATAGTTTAACCCATTTGTCATTTTGTGTTTGACAGATATAAATTTTGTACATGTAGGGCTAGAATTTAGGCTACTGTATTAAAGGTAAATATATAGACTTTCAGAATAAAGTACTTTCATTAATAAGTATAAAAGTTGGGGCTTTATTGAAGTACTTTATAACAAGATTCTACTGTATAGTTGGGTATATTATCTAGAAAGTTTTTTAGGTCCATTTTTAAACGTTTCAATTAAATCAAGGGATTAATTTATAGTTTATAATTAAGTGGTTTTCATCTGATTATATTGTATAAATAGTGCGTTACTATGGAGATTTTTCTTTTAATATCACTAAGCATTGTTTCTGGAAAATGGGTCAGTGTTTTCAGCTAAGGAAATAAAGGCTGATGCGCAAAGTCGTAGTGCCGAAAAGATTTCCCGATATTTAACGCGTCCTGTGTTATAGAGACAGAGACGTTTGCCCGAATCATAAGAAATCTCTCTGACTGGGGAATCAAATATAGTCGTGATTGTAAGTGTCTTTGTAGCCAATAGGAAGCTCTGCGGTGTTCAAGACTTCAGTGTGTTTTTTGTGCTGTGCTTTGTCTGGCTGGTCATGTGAGGTTGTGCTGGACTGTGGCTCACGATTTTAACTTTTTTAATGCGAGTTAGAGACAAATTTAACTGTGGTCCGGGCTGCACCAATTGTTTTGAAAATTTCATTTAGAATTTTTGTTTACCACAGTCATCGGCAATTTGAAGCCTGCTAATCCAAATATATGGCTAATCCGAAAATCTGGCTCGGCTCACAAGGGCAGAAGCGCTGGTGCACTACCACAAGGTCAACAACACTCAAACAGCACTCCCACACACAGGTACAGCAGATACCGTAGCTACTATACAGGACGAGTCGTCTAAACTTGACGGACAATTTTTGGCTGCAGTTTTATCAAGACAAAGTAAGATGAAAACTTATGGTATAAAGTCCTTCTCAAAGGCTGGTATATGTCTTTAAAATTGTAGCTGAACAACCATTTTATTGTAAATAATAAATCTTTTAAGATAGAACACCGAGCGCATTGATAATGTTTAATTGAACAACGTTCTACAGCCACGCCAAAACTTGTCTCTGTCGTAAAATCATTTCATTGAAATAATTGTATAGTCTTACTGAGGTACTTCGGGACTCTTAAAGTAACTATCTTCAAAACTACCCAAAAAAGTAATGACTTACTATTTCGGGCATGTTGTCATACTCCACGCCGTCCCACCAGTGCTTGTAGCCACACTTGCAGGGCCCGCCCTGGGACTGGGAGCGGTTCCTGGTGGCGTCCCCGTTCTCGTACGCGACGGAGCCGTCCGCACGCAGGAGTCGCATCTTCGACCTGCGCACGCTCAAACAAATCACGATGCATGCAGGGACAAGTGCTCTCGCTTCCAGTTGAATAATCAACAGTAAGTTACTACATGGTTCGCAAGTTATGAACATGAACTCATCCTAATGTTACACAGTAATGTTATATATCGATGGCTTAGAATGAAAACCTCGTATCTCAATTTTTGGACGAAAATACTTTTTTATGTTTTTGGCTGGAAAACATTGTATCTCACAAAATGTTTGGCTGAAAGAAATAAAATGTGCATCCTACTGCTTTCTATCGGGAAATCACATAAAAGAATTGTACAACCATTAATTGAGGGGGGCGAAATAAATGGTTTTGTGTCTCTGCTGTAAAATTTGCATTTTATGAGATACAAGGTTTTCATTCTAAGCCATTGATATATTCTTTACCATCTTTTTACAGTCCGTGCTTTTCATTTAACAAATTTAACATTCATTTCCCTACTTGTTTTTTTTAGGCCTGTTGAAGTACAATAGAGCCTCATAAGTCAACATTTTCAAGATTCTTTTTGGGTGGTGTTCTTAGGGTGGGATTCATAATTGGTGACCTATTTGGCAAATAAGTACAACTTCGTGTAGTAGTGCTTATTAATAAGCCTTCCTTGTATGCAATATGAATTCAAAATTTTGAAACAAGTACTGCTGAAAAAGATTTCTGACTAAGCACTAATTATATATCCAATTTTGTACTATAAATAATAAGCCTGTGCGAATATCAGTTTTTTAGTTCGAATCTAATTCGAATACAAATACCAAATTATTCTCGAATACGAATATTGAGTTCGAATAATTGGAATGAGAATTGAAATCCCATAAAACATGTTATATCTAGGGATGGGCAATTTACTTGGCCTGTTTACGTTTTCCTTGGAACACATCCTATTGAGGTACAGTAGAACCTCGTTAATACGTGATGGTCAGGACCGAGATAATCACGGATTACCGAATTTCACGGACTAGCGATTAAAAGCCCGGAAGTTCTTGTCA
Source organism: Bacillus rossius redtenbacheri (assembly GCF_032445375.1). NCBI lineage: Eukaryota > Metazoa > Arthropoda > Insecta > Phasmatodea > Bacillidae > Bacillus > Bacillus rossius. Next base: position 3,443,736 of record NC_086336.1, on the reverse strand, counting down.
AGCTTCTCAGACACCGGCGTGCAGCTGGGTTAAGGCCGTTCACGGTAAGGGCCGGCCGTCTTCGAATTAGTGTAAAGAGTGTTATAAAGAACCGTGTGATTTACAGTATAAAATTGAACTATCATCAGACGAAGACTCGTGGGACGGAGGAAAATTCAACTTCGTTCCAGACACCTACCAACTACCAGAAAAAGGTAAGAAACAAACCACATTAAAAGATACATTACCATTCCATAATGTGGTTGTGGAACGATCAGACAACAAAAGAGCTACTTCCCGTACTAACAAACTCGACAGGGAAAACATTCACATGTCCACCTCGTCGATATGTGATAAAATTGACAAAAAGACCTCACCAACCAGAACCGAACATAGCACAACAACTCCAGGAAACAGTACCAGACCTACACAAACACTTTCAAAACGAACCATTGAAGACGTTGACATCATTATTTCAAATATTGAGAAACAGCCTAGAAAGAAACACAATTTACATGTACCTGACAAACATGTCAGCGAGACAAGAACGAATCACGTTGATTCACGAAGCAATAGACCAACTGGCTCCATACAAACCTCAGGAATTATGGATACAAATGCTAAACCAAAACGAAACATTCATGAGAATAGCAATACAATCCATTTCACACCTGAAAGAAATAATACTTCTACCACTATCGAAAATACCAACGACACTACTTCTACCGAACGACACACCACCATGGATGACACAAATGACATCTATGTACTACCACACGATCCAACCAAAGCAAACTGCACAGATGCATACACGTTCGTCATCTCCAGAAAAGACGAACCAGAATGGGACAACTTCAGAACCAAAAGCAAAGACAAAAAAAAGACGCCATGCTTCTACATCTTCAACCACGTCACACACTACCAAAGCTGGTAAGTGATCGCACGGTTTGTGCAGTCGACAATACGTAGACATACTGACGGTTGATTCTGCTTCTTATTTCTTATATAGGTGGTTACTGTTTGTTCACGTGTTATTTGTGCATCTGTGTTGATACAGGTGTGTTTATGTGATGTTTGTTTAAGTCTAATTATTTTGTAGGTGTATGCCGTCACTCCTATTTGTGGTCGGAGAAATATTAGGAGTATGTTTACATAACTTTTAAAAGGAGAACAGTAGATTAATTATCCTGTTTGTTCATTCCGCCTCTTCCCTCTCCTTGAGAGTAATTATATTCCATTCCTCTCGTATACTCCTCTCACATGCACACATATAGTATATGTGATCCAATAATATTGGATGGCGTAATACAGCACTGCCTAGCCATTAGTTCACAGTCATTTACAACAGACGAAGAGAGAAAGATAAGATCGTGCTGACCTTGCACCCTCCCCCCTCGTACAGCCGAATGCCAGCCAGACAGTAGACACGTCACTCGCCAGGCGCCTGCCGTGCGTTGGCGGGCGGAAACAAACAAAGGGAGAAGGGAAGCAGAAGTCAGGACATCCCCCTCAAGTTTAATGAGTGACAAATGTGACAGCTGAAAAGGGGGGAGACACAAAGGGTCGGTACAAACAGCTTTGCAGAGTTTGGCGACCCACGCGATGGCTTGTAGTGTTTGCCGGCCGCCGGCCCGTGTGACGTTAATTTTAAGCGCTGACAATTTTTACTTCTTTTTTTTTTCTCTTTTAAATCGTCCCGGATTATCCGATTCCCGAATTAGCGCATCACGGATTAACGAGGTTCTACTGTATTGTACTTTTAATTCGTTATTATATAAAAAAAATTATGAAGCATGTACTGATTTGGGAAACTTACTTTATATTCATGAATATGGATGCATTGTCGCTACATTGGCATTAAATAAGGCATAAATCACATATTTATTCTCAGAATATGCTAAAAAATAAAATAAAGCATTTTTGGGATCTAGACTAAATATGAATCTTGTTTTTTTAAAATAACTTTACAGAGAAATCTGTTACTTAGTAATACAACAGTAATGCCGACTTTCATCACAAGTTACGGTCGCACATGTAGTAATAACAATGAAATAATGAATGACAAAAATTAATACATTATACAATTATTATTTTAATCGCAATTCAATTTTAAATATTCTGATACACATTCTATTTATGAATTTTTTTAGGACCAAGTTTGGTTTGTGTAGACTACCAACGTTAAAATATGTATTATCTGAGAATTCCATGATGGCCAACCCATTTATTTATTTTTATTTATTTATTTATTCATTTCATTCCGTAGACCCCTTACAAACTGCTGGAGTTCTGGGATATGGAACATGTCAGTTTTATATACATTAAAAAATAACATATCTAAGATCAGCGCTTACACATAAACCCACAGCAATACATAAATACAGTAATCTATGTACAAAAGAATAACAAAAGTATAGAAAACACATTTACTTCACAATCTTGGTACACCATGTAACGTGATCGCAAGCTTTTAAGTAAGTTCTTGGCAAGAGTTTTTTTTTTTTTTGACGCGCGGGACAGGATAATTGTCTGAGCTGTCACTACGCGAGGAATTTGGGAAGGGTGATAAGGGTATAAAGTGAGGGGGGGGGGGGGGGGTGTTTGCCGCCTGCATCCGGTCGTTTGCTGTGTATTATCCTATTGAAAAACATTGACGTAGCATGTTAGGCTTTTGGAGTCTTTTCTGTGTGTATGCGGCCAGATGTTTTCCACATGGTCTGTACAATTTTCTTTCTCTTCGCCGTCACGTTCGGAACGAAATTACAGTGCCCACAAACCATGTTTCACCCTCTAATCTGAAAACTGTCACCTATAACGTCCCGGTTGTATGGATTTTACAGACACGTATTTATCTTTATCAGTATGCTGATGTTCAAATCTATTTTAAACGACCTGACGACATTCTTCTACATAAAATATGTTAGTTATCGCTCCGAATTACTGTGTTCAAACGGGCTTTACGTGGCCAGATGTAGTGACCCAGCTCAGCCTTTTTCGTAAATGACTGAATATTCTTTTTCCGAAGTGTTAGTATTCGAAATCGAATCGAATACGAATAATAAACTATTCGTTTTGATATTCGAAAATTCGAATATTCGCACAGGCCTAATAAATAATTATGTAAGTAGCTGTACTAACCGCCGTCAATCCTGATGCATGTGGAACAGTTACCAGCGTATTTGCTTGCTATATGACTATCTATGATATTATCAATGCCTACAAAAACCTCCGAGGCTCATAAGTTACCAATGCACGAGGAACTGCTTCCCACCTCAAGCAAGACATGCGGCCATCACGGCACGCAGTAGTGTTAACCTCATGTCTTATAGGCCTTTGTAAACTAACTGCACATTTATTGAAGCATGTATGATATACAAAAATATCCGCCTTTAGTTAAAAAAAAGTCTATAACAAAGTATTTCCCATCTCATAACAAATACATAGGTAAATTGAGTACAATAGGGGTGTGCAAAGCTTCAAAAAGTAGAAGTTGAATCAAAGGAAAATTGTATTTGACTTTGTCCTCAGGAAAAAATTAGGTAAAAAATTAGAAGATTCTCATGATTTATTCTTAAAACAGATTGCATTTAAAGCTGGATTCAACGCCAGTGTTTGGGGCCATAAATAACATCCGCGCAGACTGCTAACTAAGGTTTTTACGGAGAGAGAACTACTCAAGCCTTTAAAAATGGATTGGAACTGTCAGCACATGTTTAGTCCGATGACTGCCAAGGTCCTTTTTATCTTTTGACATCTCATGCAATTATTTCTTTTGCCTTGCTGACAAAAAAAGATTCAACTTACCACCCATTGGTGCCTTTCACACAAACACACAGGCATGGGAGAAAACAAATGCTTTAACTATGTACATACACTCAGTTCAAGATGAGGTGAGACATTTTTGGCAAGCGTTCAATTGATGTTTAGACATTGGTACATGGTACAGTCATATAAAACACAAAATAAACATTTACACATTATCAGTACATCTGGTAACAATAATGAGCAAGTCAAAGTCTAAATGTTTGCTGAAGGACTGGTCAAAAAAAGTCCCACATTATAAAATCAGCATATATACTTATTTTTTTAAGTTAAATAAAAAACTCATAAATTTTAAATATGTACTATATTGGATAATAAATTGTGTAAGGTCTCCCACAACTCAACATCAAGCAGAGAACAGTTGATAGCCAACATGTTGTCTCTAAATGGAAAAAGCAAACAAAAAAAAAAGTGTCCTAAGTTTCAAGTCATTGGCTTTTTTTTTTTTTTTTTTTTTTTTTACGTTTTAAAAAACCAACCATCCCCCAAATCATTAGATATTGTTACTGCCTATTTAAGTAGTGCACTTTAATTAAAATACGGTTTCTGGTGCTCAACACCGGTACAGATTAGGGTCGCCGAAAACTGTGGCAAATAAATAAATATATTTTAACTGATTTTTGAGGAACAACTTTGAGGTCATAATGAATGTTAGTAACTCTTGTGTAGGTAAGTCCACCCATGCATAACTGTTACACCACGTGTACACAAAGACACAGGACAAGTGATGACTGATGAGGCATCCGAGTCCTCTCGACTTCTACTCCCGGGGTAACGCTGTGGCGGTCCTGCACTTTTAGATATTGAGAAATGTCTGAATGAGGCATATAATGCTGCTCAAATGAGACGGATAGCTAGTCTGTGCAATGCATACTTCGTTTTCACTTAGAGCATCGTGATGGGGATCACAATGAACGTCAAAGATTCTTAAAAATTTCTAATATTGCAAACAAACATTTCTAATTACTTATAAATTAAATATTTAAGATCAATTAACTATTACCAAAAATTTTGAACATGAATTAACAGCATGTTGAATCAAGCAATTAATTAATTGCTACAATAATTAATTAGCTCAACATTTATTTTCTAAATCAGGGTAAATAGACACATGAGGGTCTGAGATGAGAAAGTGTTTACTCAATAAATAGGTGGAGGAAATGGGAATAACGTGAGGAAACCCATCAGATCACGGAAATGCCTGCCAGGTTTCCCACTTGCGAAAACTCCTGGTTTGACCTCACCGGGAGCCAAATGGTCTAACCACTGCCCAATAAAATATTATTCACACCATGCAATGTTCGGAAGACCGACGTTGAACACACGCACAGTGTTGAGGCGGACAGAAGCCAGAGCTGGTACTCACGATTCCCTGCACCACGGGCATCTGTTCACGTCCTGGTTGTCTATCACCAGCCTGTCGCTAGCTGCGTCGTAGCTGCACTCCAAGCCCTGCAAGCTCCCGGTACATTACTCTCGTCCCGTTTCAACAATACAGGCCATGTTAGAGTGAATTCTGTAACGTTCATATTTCATGCCAAATTAAAATTTATTCATGAGAAGATCAGTTCCACAATTTCAGCATTGGACAGACAGAACAAGAGTCTGCAAGTATTCAATTGTCACCTATTAAAAATTAAATATGTATTACCAAAAATACCAAGATATTCTACATGTATATGAATCATGTCAATATTACAATATTAACTACAGAGTAAATCTGGAATGTCTAGAAATCCTATACTTTCAAACACATAAACTACGTATGTATAGTTTACTGTGTTTTATTGCATAATCGTTTCACATTTTATAGTAAAATCAAGTTTGAAAAGTATGGGTATGACTTTTATGCGAAAAAATTTTTTTTATTGGATAAAGTTATTTATGAAAACAAAACCCATTCATGAAATGTACGTTTATTTAAAAAGTGAAGTATAAAAGAGCACACCAAACAATTTAAATCAATAAGTCATGCAACAAAAACCTTTCTTCAACTTTGAATAGAAAAACAAAATCTGTGACCCAAATGCGAGCCTGAACTAACGCATAACTATCGTCGTAGTACACACTTACCACAAAACAGTGTGGGCCATCAAATGTAGTTAACTCGGCACCCAACAAAGAGCGCACGTTGAATGCAATTGGCGAGATAATCAATATCGATATTCGGCTACGTGTGCGCGCTCTATACAGGAAGCAACATAACCAAACAGGAATTATGTCAACTAGCGCTGGCTACATTTTTATAAGTGGTACACCGCAGTGACACAGACAAACAGATAAAGGTTATAACGTTTGAAAACGTCTTTTAAAGAAAATTTACATATCACACAACTTCATATTTCCATTAATTAAAAAGGTAAGTGGTAATGTCTGAATAAATATTAGATTTCCACTTTAAAATACATTGTTTTATATGGAAAAAATACCTACACAAAGTGCTTGGAATCTAAGATCAGGACCAAAAACATTGTGCAAAGTTTACGCAAGAGTTTTTTTTAATCCAAATTAAGATGCCCTAAATTATTGGTGCAATGATTAAGAGCGTGCAACGATTATGCGATAAAACAGGGTAACATTTTACTCCTGAAAAGCTTATATTTACTTGCAGAAAAAAATATTAAGATAAAAACAATTAGTAAAACCATAGAATGATTACAGAATCTCAAATGTACAGTACACTCCCTATTTAACGCGGTTGTCGGGGGACATAACTTTTACCCGCGTTGTTGCATAACCGCGATGTTTCGATGTGACCAAGGTCAAAAGGCATAAAACACCGTCTGTGGTCTAATAGGTCGGCAAGCACGCACAGTATAGACGGCCCGCCGTTGTGCGGACTTTGCATCCGCAGTTTTCACTAAACGCGGGTGAAAAAATAAAAATAATAAATTTTAAAGATAAATATTAAATGTTGAATTTTATTTTTTATTTTTCCGCATGCCGCGCACAGTTTGTCGCACGGCCTACGAGCGCGCCACACGCCGCCATACACACGTGCGACACACAAACTGCTGCCAGTCTCGTGGTGTCAGCCACAGTATCTGCTTCGTCAGTGTCCGTAAAAAAGTAAGAGCAGTGTGTGCGGTTACACACGATTCTGTGGTCAAAGTCTTCTAAATAGAAAGGCCATAGTAATACTTCAAACCGAATATGAATCGCAAAGTACCGAGTTTGATTCACAAAATAAAAATTCTAGATTTACGTACTAACAGATAGCGTGTCTTTTGCAGAAGTATGCAGCAGATACGTGAAAAACGATTCTAGCATTCGTACAATATAAAATAAAGAATCGTCTATCGTGTAAAGTGGTTAAACTTTGTTATCCATGCTTACAATAAATTATAAATGGTCACATGTGGGATACAAAAATTGCGCCAAAATAAATTTAGCGCAATCAGTGGCGCCGTATTAAAAAGTCTGTTAAACGTTGTCTTTACTTATTCCATCAAACGCTGTGTCGAGTTGCTGAGTGTGTGTGGCTCGGATCGGCAAGTGTTATATTCCCCAGCCTCTGGTTAAAGGTCGGGAGGCCGCTACACACAAACATTTCCGGGGCTTGTTTACTACCTCACGGCAAAAGTGGTACAGTATGGTTCACGTAAGTATTGGACCACTGGGAATTCCTCGGCAAAGATTAAAAATACGCTAGCTGATTTACTTTACTATTTAATGTTAAAACATTATACCAAAGTAAAAAGATGAACGTGTATAATACAACGAATAATATTACGTCTGTAGGTTCAAGTTGTAACAAAACATTTATGTCTCCGCTTGTCAACACACGTGACCACGAGAAGTGTGCAGACGGAAATGAGTGAACTACTCAAGGTCACCAGACTTCCCCCCTTCTCATCACTGGCGCTTATATTCCACTCCTCCCGTCTACCCAGGTGTCTTGGTCGAATATTCTCGGCTCGCCTCTCCCCTCCCAGCGCTTGCCGTCAACCAAACCTATCCAAAATCAATCCCCAGCCGAGTCACGCTGGATAATGTCGCTGGACGGTGGGCTTTATCGGGTCCCCTGTCCGATGCTTTATTTGGCAGCAGATGGATAAAAAATAGTAAACTCTCCATTATTCGTGTTAATTGGGACCTGCCGATGCCCGGATAATTAAAATCCTGTAAAAAAAAAAGTAATAAACCCGGATAATCCGTTCACGGTAAGGACCGTCTTCGAATTAGTCTCGGCTTAAAAAATACGGCACTGCCTAGCCATTAGTTCACGGTCATTTACAACAGCCGAAGAGAGAAAGATAAGATCGTGCTGAACTTGCCCCCCCCCCATCCCACTTTGTCCAGCCGAATGCCAGCCAGACATGTCACTCGCCAGGCGCCTGCCGTGCGTTGGCGGGTGGAAACAAACAAAGGGAGACGGGAAGCAGTAGTCAGGACATCCCCCTCAAGTTTAAAGAGTGACAAATGTGACAGCTGAAAGGGGGACGACACAAAGGTTCGGTACAAACAGCGTTGCAGAGTTTGGCGGCCCATGCGCCGGCCCGCGTGACGTTAATTTTAAGCGCTGACAATTTTTACTTCTCTTTTTTTTCTCTGCTCTTTTAAATCGTCCCGGATTATCCGATTCCCGAATTAGCGCGTTACAGTCTATAAGCCATTGTGAAAAGAAAAAAAAACCTTGCTTCTTACGTGTTCTCATAGAAGCCAAATACAGTGAAATTCCATTACAACGTACTTCAGAATAACGTATCTTTCAGTTCAACGTATGATTTTAAATTCCCGCTCAAAACACCAATGTAAACAATGTACAAATATTTCACTTTAACGTTAAAAACGTATCCTACCTTTCAATACAACGACCATTCTTTTCCAGTTATCAGGAAAATTTTACATAATAGTTACTGATTTTGCATAGGGGTTCTTTAATATAAATGTACATTACGATTAATTTTTATCACTTTCAAGAATCGTTAACAAGTATAAAACGTAAACAAACATTGTATCAACGATTCATAGTACAGTATAACGCGCCATTCGTCCTCCTCCATGGATCACACACTTTAGTGCACGAGACGATGTAAACAATCAATTGCTGTCTCGCCACTCTTCAAGACTTGTTTTTAGCTGCGCCAGCTTTTGGTTATTTGTAGAGCACGTTTTAAAAGTTTTTATTAACACAGATACAAACGTTAAATAAAAATTACATTTCAACTTATATACGTAATAGAAAAACCAATGTTAGTTTATGCATGTTAAGTTTTGAACTGTTTTGTGTCACAACATGGCCGACACGCTTTAATAATTGTGTTGCCAAGAAGATTTGGAATGTCGCCTGGCACAGCCATGCTCGCAACGCGCACTACTAGTGCGGCGCTATGGTTATCTATGGATGCGAGGTTTGTTTACGTTTGACGTGGCGCGAGGCAAACAATATTGTTGATTGAATATTTTAATCAGGATGGATGGCCAAAAAGATAAAAAGAAACGCAAGCAGTTTACTTTGAAGGAAAACGTCGACATTTTGAAAGAAGTTGACAAAGGCAGGAAAAATGCAGATGTGACACGGTCGTGTGGTTTGGTGCCCACTGCACTGTCAACAATAATAAAAGATCGCGAAAAAATTATTAAACTGTATGAACAGTCATCTTTATCTGCTGGTCGCAAGAGACTTCGCCTAGGAGATGACGAGGGAATTCTATCCCAATAAATGTACATACAGTGAAACCCCTTATTTACACTTTTCAGGGGAACAGAGACAAAAAGTGTAAATACCAGGAAAGTGTAAATTGAGGGAAACATATTTTTAAAATGTAACATACCTGGTTTAATGCACTCCTTTTACTTCAGTAGTCAGAGACATCAAAAAAAGACACAGTGAATGAAATATCTTTAAAAAAAATCCTTCATTAAGCCTAAGTAAACAAAAAATAAATTTACAACATATAACTTATAAAATTGTGTGAATACAACATTGAAGCAATGTGTGCCATGATAAAATGTTACCATAAAAATGTTTTGTAGGCTTATGTGCAAAAACTTTCAAGCCTAACTTAGGTCTATTTCTTTGTAAAATAATCAGAAATCTTGGTTTGCTTGCATCTTTAAGTGTTCATGCACATGATCTGCTTCTCTAAAGTATAAAAATTATCAAAAACACCATCACAGTTTTCACCAGCAGATACTCCAATGTAGTCTCGCAGAGTTTGAAGAGCAGCAAGAGCATCTTTACTCGTGGGTGTTGTCACTTCTTCATCATCATCATCATCTTCATCAGTATCCTGTTGAGAAGTACTGACATGGCTTTCTACAATATCTTCTATACATTGCACTTCCGAAGTGATCACCTGACTGTCCACATCCACGTAATCTTGAAATAATTTCTCCTGCAACACCCTCTCATGTCCTTCAACATCTTCAATGTCACTGTAATCATCTTCACTGAGAGTGTAAGCCTTTTCTGGGAACACAAATCCAGCTTTTGCAAAGCAGTTTTGAATTGTTGATGTTTTCACTTCTTTCCAGGCTCTTGCACTAAAATGCAATGCAGTCAGCAGATTTATCTTCATCAAAGAAGGGTCTTTTCCAACATCAAGCATTGTTACTGCCCTTGAAACTAGGTATCTGCGGTACAAAAACTTGAATGCCTGAATGATACCCAAGTCAAGGGGCTGTAGCTCACTCGTGCAGTTTGCTGGGAAGAAGACAATATCAGTGTTGCGAAGCTGGATGGTTGCTTTGGGAGCAGAGCACTGATCTACGAAAAGAATAACTTTCCTATTTTGCAAAGCCATTTTTGAATCAAATGCATGCAACTGGCTCTGAAACAAAGCATTGGTCATCCAGGCTTTGGTGTTTGCTTCGTACTTTGTTGGGAGTGACTTGATGTTTTTAAAACACCGAGGTTTCCTCACTTTGCCAATGACATAAAGGGGGAATTTTTCACTTCCATCTGCATTGGTAAGCAATAACACAGTAATCCGTTGCTTGCTGAGCTTACCTCCGTGACACGGTTCCCCTTTAAAACTACAGGTTTTGTCTGGTAGAACATTGAAAAACAACCCTGTTTCGTCAGCATGGAAAACATTTTTCGGGTCGAACCCAGCAATTTTTTACTGTAGCTTTTCCTTCCAATGTTCCACAGTCTCCACATCCACACTTTTGCTTTCGCCACAAACCACCTTGTAAACAATATTGTGACGCTGCTTAAACCGATCAATCCATCCATTGGAAGCTGAGAAATCTTGAATTCCCAGCCTAGAGGCAATAACACGTGCTTTTTCTCTCAGTATTGTACCATTTATTGGTAAATTTGCGGCACGTGCACCAGAAAACCACTCAAGAAGAATATCTTCCAGCTGTTTGAATTTCGAGTCCTTCACATATTTACGTTTTTTAGCACTTGGCCCACATTGCGCGGCATTTGCAGTGATGGTTTCTCGGCTTTTGATGATGGTGTTAAGAGTACTCACAGGGATTGAAAGTTCTTTCGCAAGGTCCACACGTGATCCAACATATTCATCGAATTTGGCAATTATTTTAATTTTATCGGCAACGGTTATAGTTTTTCGTTGCTTCACTTTCTCCATTTTCTCACAGATATTAATAACGACAAAGAGTTAAAGATGTGTCAAATACATTTACCGTTAAAGCCAATGATACTATCAGCGCTCGTAGCGGAAAGCTGTGGAAATAGAAGTATTGTGAATAGTGCAAGATTACTTGCACTGTTCACGACGCGAACTAATTCACATACGCAGCTTTTGATGTATCTTTCTTCTATGGCGGCCATGTTTCGATGTTTGTAAACACTGAAAGAGACGTTAATAACGGGAATGAAGAAACTTTTCCGACGTAACAAGCGTGAAAACGACATATACCGCCTTATGGAAAATAAATTGGGCCAAAAACAAAGGAGGTAAATAACGGGAAAACGTAAATACCGTTAACGTAAATACGGGGTTTCACTGTATCTGCAAAATAGTTTAACCCATTCGTCAGTTTGTGTTTGACAGATATAAATTTTGTATATGTAGGCCTAGAATTTAGGCTACTGTATTAAGTTCAGTAATTTTTTTTAAATTCTTGTTGTTTTACAAATATTTGCTTTCAAGCTAATGAAACATTTGATCCCCTACTACTTTATTTTTAAAAAATTCAAAAATACTACGTTTTAAAGGTAACTTTCAGAATAAAGTACTTTCATTACTAAGTATAAAAGTTGAGGCTTTATTGATGTACTTTATAACAAGATTCTACTGTATACCCTTGCTTTTAGAAATTTACGTTACCTTTTTCTAGTAATAATCACAATTTTTTCAGGATTTAAGTGAATTTTTTGGCCTGGCAGACTTCCAGTTAAATTAATTAAACACTACTGTTATAATAATAATCTATAATATTTTTTTAAAAAATGCACACATTGCTAGGCACAGATAATAAATGTAAACTGTGAACTGGCGACACGCACTGTGGCACAGGGAGTGCACTCACGTAGTTGTAGAAGGAGTATATCTTGTCCTCGCGCAGCGGGCCGTACTTCCTCAGGGCGAAGTTGTAGAGCACGCCCTTGCCGCCCGGGCACAGCCACTCCTGGGAGAAGGGCAGCACGTGGCAGGCGTCGCACGCCAGGCAGCGGTACAGGCGGCGCTCGCTCACCGCGTTCAGCGTCACGGTGGTCAGCTGGCCCGGCTTCAGCGTCAGCAGGCCTGCGCACACGCCGGACGCTCTCGGGAGATGGTCCACAGGTACCAGCCGGACCCCTGGACTCCGAGCTGTGTCTCACGGTAGCTCACACGAAGACAAAACGCCCAAATTACTGCGTGCATCCCTACGCAAGTACTGCTTCTGCGATCACTGTATTTTTACTCCCATTGAAATTAAAAATTGAATGTTCATTTCAGGATGTTGTTATATTGTAATAATGTTAAACACTGTTGAACTTGTAGAATTTTTGAGGCGCTTAAAATGTTAATTTTGCATATAAATACACAATAAGTATGCAAAGTTTAGTGAAAGTTAAGCACTCAAACATCCTTGTATGTCACATCTGACTGCTGCCTCGCTCTCCAGTCTCCATCTGGTTTGTACCACACGCCGTCGTGCTACGCCTACCGCCCGTCTACTACCCGCCCGGACCGTGCCCGAGTGATGCAACTGGCTGGTACACGACTGGAGGAAGACACACTGGGAATATTAAAATAAACCACCTAGAATTTGTGTGTGCACTTTTTTATATTGTTTGCGACCATATCTCGAGCAGTGGCGAGTTATCTTTACCTTTTTGGCCTGTCAACTAGCAACGTATGTGAAGGCAATCACATGTCTATCAAATAATGCCACTGTTCCCCGATAATGTTTCCTCATGTTATTTACTTCCCACGCTTTTGACTGCAACATTTCATCAAGAAACACTGCAGACACTGCTGTGCCAGATGCGCATGTATTGCAGCAATAAGCTTTGATTTCTGGAAATTCTCCTGTGCCAGGTCTGTGAAAAGCATGCCTCAAAGAACTGGTGTGGTGAAGGTTGAAGTGCGACTTGTATATTCCTCCAGCCTCGCTGAATGTAATATGCATGTTAGTTTAATTAAGGACAAGAAACTGAAAAATCAATCAAATACAATGAAAGAGGAAGGGGAGTATGCGACTGCTGCCTCCCCCCCTCCCCCTCCAGTAGTAATGACATATGGTATGATGACTGAAAGCAGACGCGTAGGACAACATGGCGACACAGTGCCATGTTGTTTATGTTGTTTACTATTGTTTACATTGCAATACGCTGAGACACAGAACACAACGACTGAACTTATTCTCATTCAATTCTACTGTAAACAAATATATGGTACTACCCCAAAGTTCAATAGCAACTCTGACCACGAAAATAATTCTCCTGGTGTTTTACAGCCTTTTAACAATCTAGGCATCGGTAGATCCCAATCAACAAGGATAATCAACAGTTTACTGAATTATTTTTTGGAATACCTTTACCTTCCAAAACTGAATAATTATTTGAATTGAAAAAATCATTTAATTTACCCATGAGAAGTCCTCAGTAATATACATTCAGTGTTAATTTTGCTAAAAAATTATAATTTGCTGCATAAACATTTTTTATAACAATAAAGTTTTAGCTCCATTTGTTCTCGTGAAGCATCAGGGGTTTCGAACACTTTTTACTACCAGGCCTACAAAAAAGCAGGTTAGGTGTGCATTTTACCAAAATTTGTGATTTCATGTCATTTATATTTACTTTTTGACAACAGAGGTATCATTTTGCATCAAGATATATTTAGCTTGAAACACTAAGCAATATTTCAGAAGGGACTTCATCACGATGAAAGCAATGATGGAGTGCAGACAAGCAGTGCAGGAGTGGAAGTGAGGGGAGGCACCTGTCTTGTGGTAGCAGTACTGGTGGACGTCCACCACCAAGGACGGATGCACCCCGTACTTCTGCAGGTACAGCTCATCCATGGCAGCAGTCAGCTTCTTCATGTAGCTGTCCTGCAGGGGCTTGTCTCCGCCTGCAAGTGACCATCACCACGCTCAGTAGCAGTCAACAGTACCTACCCTCTTTTATCGCATAATCGTCGCACCTATATTTTAGGCCATCAAAATTGGGATAAAAAAAACTTCTCGCATAAACGTCGAATGATGTTTTTCGTCCCGCTATTAGATACCGAGCGCTTTGTGTAGGTATCTTTTCCATATATAACACAATGTATTTTAAAGCAGAAATCTAATATTTATTAGGACATTACCACTTACTTAATTAATTAACGGAAATACGAAGTTGTCTGACGTGTAAATTTTCTTTTGAAGACGATTTTAAACGTTATTTCTAGTGGTGCACCGATATGACTTTACCGATTACCGATTCGATTACCGATTATGAGAGCAATAATCGGCAGATACCGATTCAGTTACCGATTATAATGAACAAATTTTTTTAAGTTTAATAATGCACACAAAAAATTTTTCCCCATGTGAATTTAATAACAAGATTAGGTAAAATTGAGAATACAGTTATAACAACAGTATAAAAATATATAAAATACGCTATAAAGTCATTCCAAAGTGTAAATTAAATTAACTTCTATTTATGTTTGTTATTGTAAACAACTTGAACTACAGTCTAATAATTGTAATTTACAATGGGTAAGTTTTTGTTGCGGAAAACTATTCTCCGTTCACTCTTACCTGAGTTTTGGAATAAACAAAGCATCTTGTAAACAAACATTCTCATTGGCTGCCGGCCGCCGCGCACATTATTTGTGCGCAAGAAATAGTCTCTTGGTTACGTACCATTTTTTAAGTATTTTTACACTGCCTTTTTTATAAAAATTGTTGATATATAGCATTATAGCGTTTCACCATTAATTTCCAATACAGTTTAATGTGTCAGCAAGTATTTACTTACAATTATGTTAGCAGACGCCGTGTGTACGTGTACAGTGTACAGTTGATGCCCGGCGCAACAGTTGCATTTCGGATTCGCGCGCGCACGGTTTGTATGGCTGATGTCGGACCGAGTTTTGTAAAACACAGCACGGGAAAGCCTTTGAAAAGTGCACAGAAAACTATTGTGTTGAATGTTTTTAAAACATTTTCAGTCAAATATCCGGATTGTCGTGTGAACGATATCCCGAGTTTAACTGCGGAATTTACGGGTGTTTCGAAGAGCAGTGTGCTTCGTGCAAGGAAAGAATTACAAGACACCGGGACATTAACATCTTCCGGGAAGAAAAGGAAACGTGAGAGTCCTGTTATAAAAACTTGTGATGATTTTGTGAAGACGGCTATTAGGCGTAAAGTGCATAGTTTTTTCTTCGCAAATGAACCACCTACGCTGAACAAAGTGCTACGGTGCTTCCTGTTGTATTACGTCTCCGTTATTTTATTAGCATCGACTGTACTGAAGTGTGTGTGTTGCAACTAGTGCTTGGCGCGCAAGATGAATTCAGCCTATCACTTGCTGACGCGGTGCAGTGATACGGCGGTGTTTGTTTATTTCAGAACACAGTTAAGAGTGAACAGAGAATAGCATTATTATTGACTATCACATAAGGTTACATCGAGAAATTACCGTTTAACAATGTAAACATGTTGCTTTATTTTGTTCACTTGAGTTTATAGAAAAATGTTTCCACAATTCACTTTTTTTCTCCCTACTCGCCATCTCACTATAATTATATAAAAATGACTCAAAACCAATTCTAGCACATGTGATTTTATTTATGTTGACTGAATATATAAAATTATAAATACTTTTTCACTTTTTACGTCACATACAAATAACACAACAACGGATAATGTTACCAAAGACACCCGTAACGAGTTTGTAAAACCCAGTGATAAACTCTAGAAGGTATCGGGACCACGATTTTGAACGGCACAATAGTTACATGTTGGTTCACGTCACAGATTCAAGTGGCTTGCGTTCGCGTTACAGTTTGGTTTTTCGATTTAAAGATGAAGAAAGGTTTTTGTTTAATGAATTATTAATATAAATTGTTTGGCGTGCTCTTGTATACTCCACCTTTTTTTTAAATAAACGTACTATCTATGAACGGGTTTTGTCTTTATGAATAACTTTACCTAACAACATTTTTTTTTTCCACATAAATGTCGCACCCCTACTTTTCAAACTTGATTTTAGAATAAAATGTGCAACGATTATGCAAGAAAACACGGTACTTGTGACGTACAAATACTCACGGAATGCACACACACAAACTCCAGCAAGACATGTCACTTGCTGGGCAGACATAGCACAACGGTGCAACTTATGGCACTTGTCAAGCACTACTGTGATATTTTAATTACCTGTTGATGTTACCTGTGCAGTTATATTTATTAAAAAACCAACACAGGAGAGTTCTTTATGAACATACTCAACCAATAAGACTGCAATACATATTAAAATTGTCTTATTTTTTTTTAACCCAAAGTGAAAAACTCACATTAGTGTTACTCCACACATTTTTCTAAACTAAAAATTAGCAAAAATGTGCAAACCCTACATAGGTAACAATGTACTTCATGAGTTTTTATAATCTCATTTAAGACCATATATCCTGAGCAAATGATTTTCCTATAACCTTGGGCCCTGTGGCATGAGCACCGGACTGGAAACAGATCTAGAAGTGCCCTGGCTCACAGTGACACGTCGTTGAGCCGTACTCACCGATGATGAGACGGTCGTACTCGTCAAACTCTATGTACTTGTCCAGCAGTGCCTGTGGCACGGCCCAGACTTTGGGCAGCAGGCTGCGAGACAAGCGGGGCAAGTCCGCTGCAACAAGCACACAACATGCACCTGACTCCTCCTTTCCAGTGCTGCCACTATCACTGCTTCAAGGAACACATAGCGTTTCTCAAGGCTATAACTTCTACATAAATGAAGATAGAACCGTGTGTTGAACATGACTCATGCTGTGAAATGGGAAAAAAGGTAATAATTTAGCCCCTTCCCAGTTTTTCCTGAAAAACCGGGATCCCACCCAGCTGTGTTGAAGTTTATTATTTAACATCCCCGGTAAAATAGGACCTGTATGTGTGCAACATGTTTTCTTGTAACCAGCACACTTTCCAGTGAGAAGCAAAAAAATTTTTCTAAATGACAGTAAAAGTTTCATTCATTTCCAAGGTAATCATGACAGCTTTCTCAGATTTTTCTTTTTAACTAGTGGAACTCACACTGTTCAAACAGGATGCTTCATTACTTAAGAATAATTAATTTTCTTGTAAGCTGTAAGTAAACAGCCTCGTTAAGACAAATCTCAGAACGGTTCAACACTAATTTTGAATTACTTAATTACCTCATCTGCATGCACATAGTTGCTTATAGTTTAATTCACGAGATGACCACCAAAAAAAAAAAAAAGATATGTTACCTCATTAAGAGTAAGGTTTTCTTGTCGTCCGAGAGAATAACTGATAGGCAACCCTGAGAGAAATAAGTTTGAGGATGGTTCAGTTGGTCCTCGTGGTGTACAGAGGGTGGGAGAGGGGCACGACTCACCGCCCTTGATGCCCACGAGCGGGATGTAGTGGTTGTGTGCGGAGCTGCTCCACGCCAGACACAGGGGCTTGTTGAGAGCCTCGCTCTTGCTGCGGCAGCGCTCGGGCGCCTCCAGCGCGGGCAGGAACACCGCTGCAACACAGCCGCCCCCCGTCCCCCGTCACTGCCGGCTCTGCTGCCGAGTGCACAGCCCCCCTGCCTCCCACCACTCGTGACACGATGCTGATTAGTTACTTCAATTGTGTATTTGTATTTCATTGAACTGAATATTATGATAAGTGTCTGATAATTAGTTGTTTTATTTAGAAAAGCCTTTTTTTTATGTTTTTACTGGTTTTCACTTGTTAAGTGTAAGTTTAAGTATATTTTTCAGTATTTTTTTTACTTTCATTATTGTTTTTATGCTTGTTTGTGTTTATTTGCAAGTTTTCATTATGTTTCTGGAACATTGTGCATTGTTTTGGGAAAAGAAAGGACGGGAGACACATGCACGACACAGCGGCGCCAATTTTCTAGACATTTATTTATTTACCAAGATGTTCTGGTGCTTTCCGCATGTATTTTTACTCAACATACACAGCAACAATCACAGTTCCTTTCTCACTAACCTTGCTACTTACCTTGCTATTCATATTCAGACCCTCTGTATCCTGTCAAGCAATGCACTATGGGAAAATTGGCAGGTGTTATCTCCCACAGACACCATAAAATTATCAGGTTTTTATGCTATCAGAAAAAACTTTGTAATTTTTGTGTTTGTTTTTTTGCAGAAATGCCTCGATGCAAGGGTAAGGTAAGATGTAAGAGCTGTGTTGTGATTGGTCTGAGAGGTCAAAAAGCAAACACATCCCTGCTGGTGCTATGCAGATGCATAGCCTCATCAGTCGTTGTTCAAGTACTGTTCCCAAAGGACGTGCAGATGGGCGGCTCACACAAGTCACACTGGCATTTTGAGGCAGACACATCACGTCTGTCCGGGCCGTGCCGCAGTAAAATTTAACCTTTTTACCCCTTCATTTTTTCAAACATTTGATTTATAAACTAGGCCCCAGGTGTGGACGCAAGCACAGTGTTCACCGAGACCTAATTTCCTTTTTTCAAACCTAGACGACGAGGTCTCTAGGGACATTATTTCGTTAAGGCACAAGATTGTGAGAAGCGATCAGCAAAATTGAGTGACTTTTTTTGCTAGTACATTATGTAAATGTGTGATGGAGGGAGGAGGATAAATTTCAACATAATTTCAAAATCTTTTATTTGGAAAATAATCATAAATAGTTTCGAGTGAATCTACAGTCACTGACAGATCTTTACACACAACTACCTGCAACATCAAATAGAATATTTTTGAGGGTTTTTTTAATTTGCAAGGAGCAATTGTCATCTCAGCCGGGCAAGATTATGACTTGTGAACTATTTTCACAATTTTTCATAACCTATTATAAACATTTTCTAACAAACTTTTTATATTTCAGGGTGTTTTAAAATGTATAACCAAATTAAAAAAACAAAAAACAAATGCAAAACATAGTAGATTAATATTCACAAGTGCATGCCAGTTGTAAAGTTATCAAGCTAAAACCTTTTCAAAAAAAATTTTCACATGATTTAGGTGGACAGCCTATAACGCTATAACTATTCATATTCAATGAACAACAATAAACTGGAGTGATACATTTAGCCAAATAATGATAGCAAAAGGCTGTTGTAAATCAAAGTTGCATGACTTCCAGTACGTTACAATTTATTTTGGGACTGTTCGTGACCTCTGACATGTCCACCAGTTTCATTACTTTTGAGTGACTTTTTTGACCTACAGATACCTTGTTAAAATGTGCAGGATTAGCCTGGCCTGGCTCATGGGTTCAAGCCACGTCAAGTTTGAAGAAATAACGCCACAAGTTTCTGTTGACACATGAGACACATTCCAAGCCAATTTAAAATAGTGGCAAAAGCCTGCTGGTTTGCTGACTTAATTAGCTACATCTGTTTTATCTTAACTGTATTACCAACAGTTCTGGGACCAGTGGACTAAAACTCAATAATGTAAAAATTAAATTTTCACAAGTTACAAAGTAGAATACCTGTCATTGCAAAGCTTACCTAACAAACGTTGTTTACAAAATAACTTCACAATCATAAGTCTAACACATCCCAAACATTTATATTACTAAGATACAGATTTTGTACAAGTGTACATTATGTATACAGCAGACACATGTCAACCTCATGGCCATAGCTTTGTTACATCAAAATAATTTGTTAAGTGGTACATGATCATAGGTCCGGAAACCAGTATAAAAAAACCAAAACAAAATTTTTTGAGTCTTAAAAGAGAAATTATTTAATGCTGTATGGAGTTGGATCCACTATATTTTTTATTTTATTTTAATATTAAAATTTTCTTAGGTTTCAGTTTTGATTCAGATTATAATATTTATTCCCAAAACCCAAATATGACTGTGTTTTAACTAGGCCTGTGCATTTGTAGTGGGATGGTCCGGGTTTGATACCTCAACACTGCACCATTTAATGACTTTTAACACACGTAAATTAAATGCTTCTAAATGACCTATTATTTTTAAAGGATCAAAAATATTCTATGAATAGTTAAATACGTATACCAAAATTTAAAAAACTGAAAATAAAAATATGGTGAGCCAGTCTGCTTTTAATTTTTCATATCAATATGGTGCAATCGTCATTCACGAACATTCGAGATGAATAAAAATTACATTTACGAGTGAACAGAAAAGTTACGTTATTTACGTATTTATTAAATAAATTATCAGACAAAAGACTATCTCTGGTTAGCATACTGATACTGAGAAAATATGTATAGCTGATTGCTTTTGCGTACTAGCCTAAAATGTTTGTGAATTGCATTAATTTACAAATGTGTTAAATTTTTAAATGAATTATCATTCATGGAAGTAGCACCCTATTAATTTTCAGAGGATTTTATTTATGTTGTGGGTTTTCACTGTGTGGAAAAAAAAAAAAAAAAAAAAAAAACCATACACCTGATGGGCCTTCGCGAAGAAAAAAATAACCCCACCCCCAAATCTTGTGAAAAGGATTGACAACTCTAATCCCAGTGGGCTTCAACACGATCGTGGCATCGAAGAATGATTTAACCATATCAAGTTAGTAAAAAGTAACTACCTAACATTTTGTCATTCCACATTTCAAGGCAATCTAACATTTCTTTAGCAGGACACGCTGAAAATACATATGTACCCGTTGTATATTTACCAGCCAAAGTTCTGGTTATGTTCAATTTTACAGGTGAGTCACAAACTCATACGCTCTTTAACAAGCAAAATACTATCAAGAGAAGACTGAGGATTGAAACACACATATGAGGTTCCTCCTCACCGGAGTAGTCCCCAGAGCTCTTCATGCCGGCCACCGAGTCGAGGAGAATGATGGGTCGCCTCAGCACGTTGGCCAACCCAAACACGTGAATGTTCCTCAGGCCGAGGATCTCGCTCTCGTCCTGGGGCTCGTACTCGGGGTCACACTCCTGGATGATGTCCATCCACTCGGCTGCATTGAAGAAGTCTTGGAACAGTTTCTGCAACATGCTCCTCACAGTGATGCCAACCGCCAGCCATTCACAAGTGCTTCAGCAAACATTCGGAACTTGATGATCGAATGAGCTTAGTAAATCAAAAAAAATTAATATTAATACACAACGATCTAGTCTGATGCTGCAGGTATATATTTTTTTATGATGTTACAATACTGAACTGTTAAAGTCTGAATGTTTACTCAAGTACCTATCAAAAACATTTCACCTTATCTTTGACAGTGTTAGGTCACTAGGCAGAGGTTATCATTGTTCTACATTCACATATAAAATAGTGTAGAACATACAGACTATGCCCAATACTACAGACAGTTAGTTTTTATAAAAGTACATACTGTATAGATTACCACAAAACCAAATAATACACAATTGAATAGCAATGAAATAAGTTTAAATAATGTTTGTAAACAGAGGTTTTTTTCTAATTCTTAAGGATGGTAAAAAATGAAATGTTTTACAATTTTTTTCAAAAATTGGTGGATACTGGTACAATACTGATAACTGAGGTTCTTAATAAGTTTAAAGAAAGTAACAAGTGTGTAGTACGTAGTTCTGTGTGACAGAAAACTTTAAATAATACCATTGCAACAAAATTATAATTATGTATAATATTAATAATATTTATAGACATAAAAAAGTATTTCATTCATTCTAAGTTCAAATGAGCCTGGAATATTCTAGTGACTGACATGTCTAAATCAAAAATTTGAACAGTATTAATGTTCCTCGACTGGCAATAATCACATCAACATTGCTAGTGCTAGTGATTGTTGAGGAAGATACGAGTGAATAACGGAGAGGGGAAGAGGGCAGCGCACCTTGTACTTGTCGATGTTGTGGATGATGTGGTCCTTGAGGTTGGTGCGCAGGGGGTGCCAGAACAGCTCTCGCCCCACGAGCGCGCGCGACACAGCGTGCACCAAGCAGTGGCCATCCCCATCCGCGTGTATGGGGACCAGCAGCTCCCTGCAACGCAATCACCTCGTACAATCACTTTTTTCAAACAATCACAGCTTACAATCACTTCTTTCAAACAATCACCTCTTTCAAATAATCACCGCTTAAAAACTATCACCTCTTTCAAACAATCACCTCTTTCCAACAATCACCTCTTCTCAAACAATCACCTTTTTTTCAAACAATCACCTCTTTCAAACAATCACCTTTTTTTAAAAAAAATCACCTCTTCCAACAATCACCTTTTTCAAACAATCACCTTTTTTCAAACAATCACCTTTTTTCAAACAATCACCTTTTATCAAACATTCACATTTTTTTTTAAAAATCACCTCTTCCAACAATCACCTTTTTTCAAACAATCGCCTATTTCAAACAATCACCATTTGTCAACAAAATCACCTCTTTCAAACAATCACTTTTTTTTCAAACAATTACTTCTTCCAAACAATCACCTTTTTTCAAACAATCACCTCTTACAAACAATCACCTCTTACAAACAAAAACCTCTTTCCAACAATCACTTTTTTTCAAACTATCACCTTTTTTCGAACAATCACCTCTTTCAAACAATCACCTTTTTTAAAAAAATCACTTCTTCCAAACAATCACCTTTTTTCAAACAATCACCTTTTTTCAAACAATCACCTATTTCAAACAATCACCATTTTTCAAAAAAAAATTACCTCTTTCAAACAATCGCCTTTTTTCAAACAATCGCCTTTTTTCAAACAATCACCTCTTACAAACAATCACCTTATACAATCAATCACATCTTACAAACAATCACCTCTTACATCTTTTAGTGGCTTTTTTGTATAAAAAAATTAATTCCTCTGGTAATTATCTGTTCCCATTACTCAAAGTGCTATGGATGAGAGTGCTTCCGCTGAGGTAACATGACCGAGTTTCCAACAGTGGCCTAACACAATTTTAGACGTAACTTCTGAAAAAAGTTATGAAATGAGCAACAAAGAAAAGGGTTTTACATAAATTATGTACACAATTTTTTTGATTTCATTTTAATTTATTAAAAAATTTTGGTTCCATAAGATACATAATATTTGTAACTAAAACCAGAGCTCTGAAGGCTTACGCTGAGTACAGAGTTACAGATACAATGAAGTTATATAAAGTAGGAAAATAAAAATTTAACTGCTATGTGGTCTGTGTCACAGTGCATTATAATTAATAATGGAATTTAATATCCAATCACTAAGCAACGTGTGTTTTATAACAAACTAAAATTTTCAATTCCCTCATCCCATCAGGCCATCCATCACACTGCCTAAAAATTAAAGTTGGCATTCCAATTATTTTGATGCGTAACCTACACCCTTCAAACCTGTGCAATGGGACAAGATCGCAAGTTATAACACTCAGGAACAACAAATTTGAACCATCCTCAGAATAGGACCAGCAGCTGGGCCAATGAGGGACAGTCCTCGCTTTCCCATGGTCCCAACCCACTTACCTTTACAATTTAATTTACTACCATTTCCAGTAAAAATTTCATTTGCCATCACCATCAAAAAATCTCAGGGTCAAACATACAATTATGTTGGTCTTGATCTGAGAAAATAATTATTTTCTCATGGACGACTATATTTTGGTCTATCTATACCACAGTGCGCGAAGAATCAGAATATATTGAATCCATTTAGAAATATTACAAAAAAAAAGTAGGATACTAGAAAGACTGAAATAAATCAGTGTCTGTAAAATTAAACAGATCATTTATTTAGTTCATCTTTTAAATCTTGAGTACGTATCCTTACTCTTTTCTGTAATTTATTTGCATTTATTTGGAAATAGGCATTATTTGGAAATAGGCAATAACTTAAATATAAGTTTTTTTTTATGATTCTATAGACGAGTTGTTCCTCTGTTAAAAATACTTATTCCCCGAGCGAAGCTGGGAGTGTTGCCAGTGCTCTTATAAAGATGCACTTCTCATTTTCACAAACTGTTTAGCATTCAACCAGCACTGCATTAAACGCCTGTTGGGTTGCCAGTATCGCAGTCTCTGACGCTGCTCGCGCCCACCTGTTTGCGTTGGTGGCACGGATGCGCGCGAGCGTCCCCGCCAGGTAGATGGCGCTCCCGGACAGGTCCCGCCCGTACCCCGGCACGTCTATGTGTTGCGGGTCGATGCGGAACGCGCGGTCCCCCAGGACACTGCAGTCGAACGTCTCCCTGCAAGGACGATCGTTTACTCGGCTGTGCGAAAAAATGTCCTCACACTGCACGTTTTAGCAGCAGGTCTTACCGTAAAAAAAAACACATAAATAAATACTAATATATTTATAAACTCACAAACATGTACATGTGTGTATATATAGAGGTTGTTTGGAAATTTCTAGGCATAAATTTAGTGGGTGGCAGGAAATTCCCAAAAAAAAGTTTTTTTTTTTTTTTTTTTTTTTTTTTAAGGAACTCATTTCTGGAAACGCAACCCTGCAAAGTAGTTCGCAAATTTGAACAAAGCACACATACGGGCACTACTCCATTCACTGACGGTGATGCTGAAATGCTCTGCTGGAAGCAAGCAACGAACCACGCACTCGCAGTAGCAACCAGCCGTCAGGTTATCACCACCCTCGTGGTGTGGAACTGCCAGCTTCTGGCAGTCGCTAACCGAGTCGTGTGAAGCTCTTCTAGCTCAGTACACGTCCGCTGTGAATGCACACTTCTTGTGCTGCAATTCCTCTCACCTCCCCGTGCACCATAGGCATGTTGGCAATCTCTGCTGTTGCTGTTGGTCAGAGCTGTGATCGCAGAACCGCACTC
This sequence comes from Bacillus rossius redtenbacheri, assembly GCF_032445375.1. Classification (NCBI taxonomy): domain Eukaryota; kingdom Metazoa; phylum Arthropoda; class Insecta; order Phasmatodea; family Bacillidae; genus Bacillus; species Bacillus rossius. The sequence continues at coordinate 3,418,615 of NC_086336.1, read as the reverse complement.
AACGCCAGCCCACGCTGTGCTGACCGCCTGAAGCCAGACGTGTGGGCGTGCTCGAACCAACCACCCACTGTACACGGCTAGCTCCAAACACCCCGAGCCCGGCTCACCACACTGCTTCCAGCGTACCTGCGCTGCGATCGGGGCTCCTCTCGACCAATGAAGTATACCTTATGCGCACTAATTTACAACTTGCGTCCTACTGTTCGCAGGGTTGCGCGTTAGGGCATGTATCCCTTGGAAAAAAACTGCTTGTTTCGGCACTCCCTGTCACCCGTTCAATTTATGCCCGGCAATATACAAACACCCTGTTTGTGTGTCTGCGTGGATGAACTAATTTACACACGTATCAACGCCCAACCTCAAACATATTCCAAGAAACATGGAATTAGGATGAAAAATATTTACCACACAATAATCTTTCAACTAAATGGTTGATGTGTAACACGAGTTATCAGTGACATGCCCACAACATCCATCTTCAAGAATTAGTTGTTCTAGAAATTAAAAACTAAAACAAAAAAAAATGTAAAATTACAAAATGTAAGCAAATAATAAAGACTTATGTTTTACAAAATTCAACGCCAAAAGCAGTGAGGTTAACAATTTCTATGGAGAAATAAATTTTAACTGTTACTTGATACTATATGAAAGTACTGTAAAAAGAATTTTAATTTAAACACATGTATTTTGCAGTATTAGGTGATTTCGAAGAAAGACTACTTATTGCAGTCATTACATTTTTTTACATAGTTTTTCATTTCATGGTCTCTAGACCCCAAAACCATTGTCAAAATAATGGTACTTCCAGAGCATTGCAAACAAACATTATCTTGGTGCGACGCCACAGGAACACACCAGTCCATGTCACACTGCCGGTATACAACCCACATATTGTGCTCATTGTTTACCACCTATACGCCCTTGAATTTGAATTATATCTATATACCAATATTATAAGGAAACTGTGAATTTCTTTATTTGTCACATATGTACACTCAAAAACTACTGCACCAAAATCAGGAATTCTTTCACTGTTATAAAGCTACTTTAATCCAGAAGCACATATGCCATGTTTTATTTTTAAAAATTTTCCTTAAAATTAACAGTGAAAAAATACACCATAGAAATATGTTTATCTTGAAGACATACATATCAGGAATAAATAAAGAGTTATAGAGAAGTGCGAATATTAATTGAGTGTGTATTAAACTCATTTCCTTTACTTTTTTTTATTTGTACTAATCTTTATATGGAGGTAAGAAAATGGACATAGGCTATTTTTAAATTTAATTTCTTAAAATATTTTGGTTCCATAAGATATAGCAATATTTGTAACTAAAACCAGAGCTTGTAAGCTTACGCTGAGTACACGTTTACAGATATAATGAAGTTATATAAAGAAGGAAAATAAAATTTGAATTGCTATGTGGCCTGTGTCACAGTGGGCTATCATTAATAATGTAATTTAATATCCAATCACTAAGCAACATGTGTTTTATAACAAACTAAATTTCTAATTCCCTCAACCAATCAGGCCTTACATCTCACTGCGTAACCTACACCCTAACCTGTGCAATGGGACAAGATCGCAAGTTAAAACAATCAGGAACAACCAATTTGAACCATGGTCGGCATAGGACCAGCAGCTGGGCCAACGAGGGACAGTCCTCGCTGGTCGCACGCACGAGCCACTCAGCCTCACCGCGTGGTTATGTCGGACAGCGGCCTTGCCTTGCCCGTCTTCTTGTCCATCCCATGTTGCGTCAGCAGGGGAGACAGCAGCTTGCAGTGGTAGTTCGACAGACCCGACACCTTCACCTGAAGCAAACATCACTTCGCAATCCAACACACGTGTTTCAAAACATCTCAACTTTAGGCTGCTCACAGCTTACCCTCAGTATTACTAGAGGTAATTCTTTAAGAAAACTGAGATAGAGAATACAGAAGCCAGAGAAGGCCTATCACAGCTCATAAGGGTGAAATTTGTTCTAGTCAATCAGGTCTTTAAACTGTATTAGTGCATATTAGTAAAAACTATTCACACTTAAAGTACAATTCATTGTACAGTGTTCAAGCTACTTGTTTCGTCAACTTATTAAACAATGCCATATAAATAACAGACGATGATGATGCCTTCTTAATTGATAAAACATTTATGTCTTCTGATGACATTAAATTTGACATTTGACCTTGTCTTAATAGGAAATGACAAATGAAAAAGTTCCTCTCCTGTTCCAGTGCCTCATATATTACATTTTAACTTACAAAGAATTGCAAGTTTCAGAGGAAATTATGCAAAAAATACTTATTACACTTTGAGGTAATCACCAGGTAATTAAGCAGCCTTTATTCGGCTAACTGATCCCAAAAGCCATGAGCAATATGCTGGTATAATGTGTGTGTGTCCTGAAGCAGTGGAAAGGGCATGCAGAGGTTCACTTGGCAGGAATATGTCAACCTCCCGTAGTGGGGCAAGTACATTGAGGTTCATATTGAGCATACCATTGGTTGTTTTCACATCTTTATTTATGCTAGTGTACAAGGTGTGTTCATAAAGAAACCAAACTTTCGCGATAACCTCTTTATTACTCATCATACAACATGTTAAGCACTGTCCCCCTCAAAGTAGTCCCCTTCACTTGAAATACACCATTCCCTACGTTTCTTTATGGAAAGCTTCTTGTAACACACTTTGCATTGTCCTCAATCTTCTCTATGGTTTGGAAATAGCATCCTTTCAATGTGTTTTTAAAGTTTGGGAAAGCATCTGCTGGTTCTAAGTCAGGAGAATACAGTGGATGGGGCACAACGGTAGATGTTTTGCCAAACAGCTACGGACAAGGATCGACGCGTGAGTCAGTGCCTTGTCATGATGCAACATCAAAGTCTGGTTTCCCCACAATTCAGGTCTCTTCCTGTGCACAGCATCCCTCAAACGCGCTAGAATACCCTGGTAGACTTCCTTGTTTACCATCTGACCACGCGGTACAAATTCCTGATGGACAATGCCTTTGCAGTCAAAAAACACAAATAACATAGCCTTGACTTATTGGCAGTGTCAAGCAGTTCCTGGCTGTTTTCAACATGGACCTGTTTTTGATAGTTGGTCAACAAACGCGGCAAAATTTTGCGATGACACAATGCACATCAAGTTTGTAACTGAAATTTTGATGGCATTATCCTGCGCTGATTCCCACTTCGTCCACACCTTCTCAAACAGATAAACGACGATTTCCACGAATCGCAGCACGAACTCACTCGACATAGTTATCATGTTGATGTGGAAGGTTGTCCAGGCACATTCTTTGTGTTGAAACGCTTAAACCACTCATAGCACTGAGTGTGACTCATAGAGTCCTTCCCGTATGCTCGGCTGATGGCCAGTTGCACCATTCTGCTCCTCCATCAGCAATCCAATGATCTCAGTCCAAGAATGATCCATGGATCATTACTCTGAACGTTGCGTCAACACATACTGGGACTACACGATCTTTGTTCGAGTGAACCAAACTTCATACATATCTGATATGCGACAACAGGCAGCAGCAGTGATAAAGATCTTAGGTGCATTTCTATTGGCGGGCTGGAACAATCTGAAGTCGCTACAATTGATTGAGACACTGCGAGCTAATGTTTAATATAACTGTCACAAGATAACAGCACTGCCTCATGTTTTGAACTTTAATAACAACTGAAAACACATGCTGGTATTTAAAAGTTAATACAAAATTCTAAACAATTAAACTAATATAACAAGCATTTTAAACATTTAAAATATGTGTATTTGGCAGGAGGACAGGTTGTAGCACTAGAATAAGTCAATATTTTAGATACTTGTATAAAATTGACGTGTGATTAAATTAACCTGCATAAAGTTTGTGAAAATGCAGACCATGTTTGCTGGCGCAGTGCCAATCCCAGATCGCTGGTATGAACAGATCTGCGTCGGTTCATATCGCAGTTCCCAATGATCTTCGCTCAGCGCTCACAACACAATGGAGCAACAGATGATGTGGTCGAACAATGGTCAAACCAGCTTATGACTCGAGATCACGCCTGAACTCTGGTGATGCAATTGAAATGTCTCTGTAAAAGTTTTGCCAAGTTTGAAGCAAAACTTTACACATGCACATTGTTGAACACTTTCATTGTTACTTTGGTACTAATCCGTCTAACGACTTGTGAACATGCTCACTTCAGCGACTCTAACTCACTAACGGTCATAGCGAAATGTGGCAAATAGTAGTCTGTGTCCAAACAGCCACTATGTGCGCTCAGTAGCTGCAGCACGCTCCTCCAGTTGACACACTTTTTCAAAAGTTTGGTTTCTAAAACACACTTCGTACGTCACATTTTTTTAATATGTCGCATACTTCTCATAGGTAGCTCAAGTGAACATTGCGAAACTAGATTTTGTGGAGGCATCTTTATCATCTTACAGCAATTTTAATCATTTCCACTTCAATATTTTTGTGTTTAAATGCATTTTACCTAACAGTTTCATTAAATTACATCACTCCCCTTACTAAAAGTACTTAAGAATTCAGTGGGAATTCAAAAACACCCCTTTGTAGGCCAATGAACAACATTAGTAGTATTCAAAAATATCACTTACATTTTTTTACAAAGAAAAATGCTCTCTTAAAAAATTACACGTCAAAAATCCAAAAGGTAAGTTAATGAATTAGGTATGTAGAAAGCTAGGTGGATAGCAAGGATATAGCAGAAAAAAATTATAAAAAATTTCAAAATGATGTTTTTAACTTTCAGACATGTTTTACAGATAATTCTCAAAGAGAGCATTGTGATAGCTTAAATAGTTTACAATTTTAACGAGTAGTTAGTTAGGTTAATTTACACTTTACTAATACCATAATACTGTGAGAACAGTTGGTTCGGTTTTGTTAGCTCCATTAAAAATATTTTTTATAAGAGTATGGACAGTTGGTTATGTTAGGTTAGTGACACCTAAAATAGTTTAAAATAGTGTGAGTGGTTGGTTACTTGAGGTTATCTACATGAAATATACAGTAAAACTTTTTGAACAATTGGTTATGAAATGCCAATGTAAAATGTAGCTAACTTAACCTAACCAATTGTCCTTACTATTTTATTGTATTTTTAATGTATTTAAACAACAGTTAACACAAATTAAAGTATAGCTAATGTAGGTAACCTGGCTAACCAACCATTCACACAAATTTTCACTAACCTAACCCAATAGTCTACATTATTATTATTAAGTATTTTCTATGTAAGGTAATATTCTTAATGAGATGTTCCTATATTTACCCTGAAAATAGCATTTCTATACACCCTACTGGTTTCTGATGTGAATAGATTACATTACAACACTGCACTGACATAATCATTTTTTCCCAATTCTGTGTGGGTCTGTGTGTATATGATTTGGAGAACTTTAGTTAGTTTGTGAAAATGGTAGACTAATTTAGGTTTGCTACATTAAGAATACTTCAAAACAATGTGGACAGTTGGTTGGGTTAGTTTGGCTACATAAACAATACTGTGAAATCATGTGACAATTGTATAGATCAGGATAGCTACATATAAAATTTGTAATTCTTAAGCAACCATTAAAAATATATTACAGTATTTTTAATTTAGCTATACCAACCCAACCAACCATCTGCAATGTTTTTAAGTATTTTTTAATGTAGCTAACCTAACGTACTCGACCATTCTGACGATTTAACTTCAGTTCTCCACACACAGACCCACATAAAAATGGAAGCGGACGGATCAATGCACACGCATTGTAAGGTAAGTTATTGAAGGTGATTTCTCAGAAACCAGTAGGAATTCAGAAAGGCTGTTTTCAGGGTAAATACAGGAATATCTATAGTATTTGAAAAAAGTATTTTCAGAATTTTATAATTACTTCACGGAAAAGCCGCGCTGTAAGAATTGTTACTAATGTAGCTAACCTAACCTAACAAACCATTGTCACGATTTTACACTATTTATGATGTACCTAACCTAACATAATCATGACTTTCGTTCAGAATTACCGTAGCAAGTATCACTCACCATTTCCATTCCTTTCTTGTTTGGGTTTTCTACTGCCAACAAAGTCCGTAGCACTGTTTGCAATGTCACAGTTTGATCTTTCTCTTCTGTTACATCTCTCAAGTCCCCGATTCTGAATTGTTGACCGCATCGGCTGCACTCAATATTAATTTCACACGAAGGAAAAACTATTTTGGACTGGCACTCTCTATCAGGGCAAATCCCAGACAACATTTTTGTAGTGGAAGTCATTTTCTTCTGGCAACGTACAAAACTCGTCAATAATAACTGCTCGATTCGGCAAACAAGCACACTTTCTTGTCGGAATATTTTAGTTGGAAATTTCTAAAAATCATATTTAAACTAGCGTATCAAATGAGTACAAGTATTATTAAACAAAATTTCAATGCACCATATGATAAAAAAAATTTTATACTGCTAATTGAAACAACTGTTATTTCTCCTATGTTCTCTTTGTTTAAATGCAACTTGTTTATAATCAAGTATGGCTTCGCCGAAGTGACCTAATGGACTTTTTTAACACTTGCAGCTTCCACAGACAATTGTGGCGGCACATAAAAACAGAAATCGTTTTTTAAGTGTCTGCCAGCCACCCAACGTTCAAAATGTCAAATAAATATTTCACTTCAACTTCGAATAAAAAATAGAGTCCATCGCCTGCTCAGCGTCCATTAAACATACATAAGGCAACTAAAACATATCTGTATTATGAAGTATATTATTATCATTTAAATAAATGTTCAGTGTTTTTTAGCGTAATTAGAACTAATTAACTAAATTCTTACATTCCTAATACGTACACACGAGTACACTGAAATCAGCTGTAAATGTAAACACCACAACCAAGCTTAGATAGATACCATTGCCTGAAAGATTATAACAAAATCTTGCAACCTTCAAACAATCAAATCGAAGTTGGTCGAAGAGTGAAGTCATCTTTTCACCGATTGAAACGGGCACCTAAACATTGTCAAAGGCGTAAATTTTGAAGGATAAAAAAAGGCCATTAGTATGAGAAACCATAATATTTAAGTTGTGTATTTTAACTTTATAATAGCGAAACTATATTCTATATATTTTGCACACTTAAATAGTCAATACAATAAAAAAAAGCAACTCAAAAAGTACCTACTTGAGAAAATTATAATAAAACCATTTAATTCGTGCAATGGTAATGCTATCTCTAGGATTTTTGGCATAACAATTGAAACAATGGATGCGAAACATCTGCTAGATTGCGTTGGAACCAATGTATACTATCGTGGAGGGCAACCTTACTGGGATTCTAATAGGAAACATTCTGGAATGCGACCTTAAAGTTTGGTTAACCTTACCCGAACATCTTGGAATACTGCCTTTAAATACATTTCCAGGAATTTTTTAATATGTGCATACAGATAAAGAATCATAACCACAAAGTAATCAAACAGGTAGTATCAGTGTTATTCATGTCGGGGGTCGTTTATCGGGTCGCACGCATCTCTCCTGCGGGCTATTGGCCGGGAGTGCCCTGCGACGCAACAGAAATGACACGTTAAACTATCGTTCGTAAACCGACTTCACAGACAACCATTTTTTTTTTTTTTGCTGGAGGGAGTTGGGAGTTTTCCACTGGTTTGATGCGTGTTTGGTTTCTGGGTCATACTCATCACCTGTTATTACTTTCGTCAAAAAAAAATTGGATTACTACTTTCTATCTAAGTATTCAAAATTAAAATACACTTTATTGTAATAAGATCTGGGTCAGATTTACAAAAATCTATCTGCCCCAAACCGTCACAGCATAAAATGTTTCGATTTATTGCACATAGAACAATCACAAATTGATAGTATTAAAGTTTGTCTACAGAAGCTAAATTATATTAAATCAATTTGTCAATTTATTTTTTTAAAGAACTGTCACATATTTGCTTGCCCCTTTTTCCTATTAGAGAATGGCATCCACATATGAGTTAATGGTAATGCCCTTGGGTCCCCTGTCCTTGGTGACCGGTGTATTATATTAACATTTGACCTTATTCCATGGCCTTCTTTCCATTGGTTGATGGGCCTCGACCGAGAAGATAGTTAGCAATGAATAGTTCCTGCTAGGTAATCCTACCATGCCCCTCCGCCTACGTGTGCTCCGCCCGGTATATATTTCAGTTGGATAACGCCGGTATTGATCTCTAGGAGAGGCGGTTTTTTGCAGCGAGATATTGAAGTCATCTGGTTGTGAGGGACCATAAGCCGTGTTGACCACGTGCGAGTATAGTTATGGTTGTGGGCGAAAGCCGTTAACCAACATAACATAAAATAAAATATAAAAAAAAATTGCTTGCCCTTTGATACTCTATGCACGCAATGGATAGGTGGCGAAGTGCATTTCGGTGCAGTTTCCCTGAACGCTTTTTGTTTCTGGTTGTGCGGTTCACCGAAGTGCGTGCACGCAGAACGAGTAGCAGGTGATTCATCAGTGTGTATCCTTGGTCGAGTTGTCACAAGCCCAAAAATGACTGAAAATTTGGCGAAAAGGCCGTCAAAGGGCATTTTAAAATCATCATCTAGCTTTGAAAAACCTGATGCACCGATCAGAAAGTAAGTTATAAGATAATATGTGCTTTGTTTTTTTAATGTTTTCCTAAGTAGGCATTCCGGTGGAAGGCGTGTTCAACGTGAACATAAATTAATTTCTTTTGATTTAAACAGGAAACATAAAGAAACGAAGTGGGATGAAATGAATATCATAGCGACACTTCACCCTCCTGACAAGGATTATGGACACATGAAGATAGAAGAGCCAAAAACGCCCTACAATTGGGCTGAAGGGGTCGGAGATCAGCCCGATAGCTTAGACGCAGACGTTTTGGCAGAGAAGTAAGTGCAAAAAAATAAAGTTTCAATAATATAATGGAAACCTTTGTTTTTTTTATATGAATTTTGAAAGTTACCGTTCAAACAAAAACATTTTTCTTTTCGATTTATTAATTTATCTGACTTAACCCAACAAACTCTACTTTTTTTTTTGGTGAGAATTAGCAACATGTGTGCAAGACCAAATCCGGAAACTTAAATATATTGGTTAAAGTTATGTATTACTTATTTAAGCTAATCCCTTAATCCCAATGGCATGGTCCTGTATACATTGATTCTGTGGTACATGATGATTGCTGTTTTAATTCAATATGTTGTAAGGGCCTGTCATAACAAAAACTTGTGATATAACAATGAATTATGATCATAATTTGAATACAGAAATAAAATTCAACAGGACCTCAGTTAATTTGTTTGTGTAGTGATATATTTTGTTAAGTCCAGGATCTTTCGAGGTATTAAATTAAAATAGCAAGCATCATGTACCACAGGATGAATTATACAGGATCATTCAATCATGATCATGGGATAAACATGGTTATGCGATATGGAGCAGTTACCAATGTATTATTAAAGGAAAATATTAAGCACAGATCACATCAAAATAAACACAAACAAAAATTTAAAAATGCCTTTATTTTAGTTCTTTACCTTCCTAATCACTGGTTACTAATGAATGTGTGGAATGGCATTGTAATAAGTAAGTAATTTTAGTTTATGATAGTTCAGCTGAAATAATAGTTTTAATTAATGGTTAGGTTTGGTAAACATTTTTATTACGCTTATTGTTGTACGTTTGGTATAAAATTATTGTATATATTGGTAAAATTCTTACATCGTGGCTTTTGTGTAAATTAAGGTAAAAGTTACATATTGCAAATCCAAGTCTATCCCTTGATCCTAATAGCATGATCCTGACTACATTGATCCTGTGGTATATTGTGTTTGTTGTTTTAATTTAGTACATCGAAAGATCCTTGATACAGCAAAAGTTTGGATGTAACAGTGGATAATGATCATATTATCATATCAAATAAAAATAAAAAAATTAATTTTTTACTTCCTAACATTGTTGGTATTGTAAAACTTTTATGTCTATAATCTTTCAACATACTAAATTAAAACATCAAACATCATGTACCACAGGGTCAATTGTACAGGATTATGCCATCAGGATCAAGGGATAAACTTTACTTGGATACGTGATACAGAACAATTACCTAAATTAATAATAAAATTCTGAAAATATTTTTTTGAACACAGAGACGTTCCTGTATTTACCCTGAAAATAGAGTTTGTAAATCCGTACTGGGTTCTGAGAAATAGCTAATAGTTTGAAACTTACTTTACAATACTTGTGCATTCATGCGGCCACTGCAATTTTTTGCTTTCCGTTTGGGGTCTGTGTTATACTATTTGGAGAACTTTAGTGAAATCATTAGAATTGTCTATTATTTTAGGTTAGTTGTATTAAAACATTGTGGATGGTTCATTAGTTTAGTATAGCTACGTTAAAAATACTGTTAAATATTTATAATAGTTGCTTAGGAACCAATTTAAGATGTAGCTATCCTGACCTAACCAACCGTTGACTCAATTTCACAGTATTTTTAATATGGCTAACCTAACCTAATCAACCATCCACACTATTAGAGCAATTGAAGTTGCTCGTGAGAACGTCGAACTTCGGAACTATTCAGGCCACGGAATGGACTGTTGTGTGCTGGTTGCTACGCTAGGAGGTAATTCCAATGCAACTATTTAAAATATTTTACAGTTTTTTAATGAAGTCATACTAACCTAATCAACTGTCCACAATATTGTAAAATAATTTTAAAGTAGTTAACCTAACCTAATTGACCATTCTCACGACTTCACAAATTTGTAATATTTACACCAAACACGCACAAATGTGGCCTCGGAATGGACTGTCGTGAATGTCAGGTTTGTCCATACAGGCGACCATGTCGGTGCATGTATTAAAGTGATTCCTCAGAAACCAGTAGGAATTTATAAATGCTTTAGGAATGGCTTTGTTGTTAGAAGAAGGTATTTTCAGAGTTTTATCATTTTGCTGCAGAAAAGCCACGACGTGAGAACATTACCCTGGTTTCCACAAGAGATTGTCCTTATTCTGTTGGAATTTTGGGAAACGCGGGAGTTGTTTAACCACGAGGAAGTGAAACCGGTCCAGAACAGACTGGGTGAGTGTGCAGCAGGTATTGTTGTAAGGCTGGCAGTGAGTAGTGGCCGGGTGTCCCAGGATCAAGCTGGGAGCCGAGGAGCCGCCCAAGAGCCTGGCCGAGGAGTCGGACAGCGAGGAAGACATCGACGAGACTCCCGAGGAGAGAGGTGAGTGCCTGAGTGCCGCTCTGTCTCAACCGTGCGCCAATCTGTTGAAACCTTGACTCTGTAGTGACTGTACATATTTGCCTTAAGCAACAATACTGCATATGTGCTCTTCCTTTGAAAAAAATCTTTAAAACAAAGTTGTCTAAATTATCATTAAAATATAACATATTTATCTAAACTTGACTTAGGCTTTAATTTTTTCGTAATGAATAATGAACCATGTTTGTTCTTAATCCTAGCTATTGAATGGAAGTCTGCACACCTGTTTTCGGAGTTGCTTTTTATTTTACATACTTAAAAAAGGCAGTGTGATGTAGGCCAGAGACTTGACAGCAGCTAAAGTCATCCTCGGAGTTGGAGACGGGAAGTTGTGATGCAGTACAAGTTGTACTCGCCTGGGTTCTGTGCCTACGAGAGCAGGAGCAAGGTCTCTCGCGCGTGCGGGGGTGGTGGTGTGTCGAGCTCCACCGCACCAGGGTCCTGTTGCAGAGAAGCGGAAGGTGTTTGAGTCGAAGCGCAAGGCGCACTACAACGAGTACCACGCGGTGAAGCTGGCGCGGCAGCTCATGAGCACGGAGGAGGATGACGAGGAGGAGGAGGAGACCCCGCAGGGCGCGGCCAGCGACACCAGGCAGCCGTCCACCAGCCGGAGTCCCCCGGAGGTGTAGCTCCGGCTCCCCCTGCCCTCGGTCGGTCCGCCCGCGTGAGTGTCCTCGCGTCTCTGCCTCTCAGAACACTGTTTCCTTGTGTACTTCATTCGTGAGTTCTGCCATAGTTTCTTTTAGGACACACATTGAACGACTGAAAGATGGCATAGAGTATCTGGATGGGCTTGGAATAAAAAGAAATCAATTTTTTTTTAAAACTTAGTTGTTTTGAGACTATTTGCTTTTTTAGTTAGCAGATAGAGACCATGGTACAGGCTTACATGCAACAGACAAGCCCGCAAATTGTTGCAGACTTTTCTATTGGAGCATTGTTTTCCTATATTGTTTTGTTTTTCAATTTTTTTTCATTCATTAATTTTTATTCTCGGTAATATACATACACCAGATAATACATACACCAGATAGAACTGCCTACTTTTATCTTAAAGGGATTATAAAATGGTGTTTCTTAAAATTGCAATTTCCTAGTTTTACAATTTTGGCTTCTAAAATCCTGTGTAATGCAATATACATAACTTTTAGGTTTTTCTTTGAAGTAATTTGTGTGACATTATATTATTATTTAAACACTAAACTATTTTAGAATAAATAGTTTATTGAATTTTTAATCGTACATTACTCAGATTACTTTATGTGAGAGTTAACTGCTCGTATGATTGTGAGCTTTTATCCTGTATGGAAAAGTAAGGAAAAATGATTCCCATTAACATGAATTGTTCAAAAAAAAATTTTCTAATGCAGTGTTTGAAATAAGTTCTTCCTCTAATTGTAAATGAAAGTAGTATCTTAATTTTTTTTTAATAAGATCTAATGTATTTACATATTGTTATGTTTGAAATCAAAGAAGCACTAAGTTGGCATGGAAAAGCTTTTATCATCCTCATTGGTCACATGTAATTTTTCATATTCTCATCTTCCTTACATGTATGTACCATGTTCACTTGAACAGCACACCGAGTTACCGATGGCCATTAGTCTAACTTCCGCTACATTCAACATGGCGGCCAAGTGCCAAATTCAAACAGTTCCAGTCCACAACCATCGCACACCAGTGAATGAGTCGGCTTAAACATTCCGCGCACCAAAAATAAGTATTTAGTAGGGATGTGCGAAAGTGACTTTATCCACACGAAATGAAAGTGAAAAAAAATTTATCAAGTTTCGCGAAAGTGAAACGAAAATGAATTTTTCTATGAGATAAATATATTCTTAACGAAAGTTAAGCGAAATTTTTTAATTAACAAAGAAAAAAAGTGCCCCAAAATTTGCTCTTCAGTAATAAATTCTATTACATAAATCATTTTGGTACCTTTTGATGTATATATAAATATTACTATTTAATAAAATCAACATCCGCCCTAGACCACACAACACAGCCCCGTCACTCGTAAATTTCAAGAATCAATCCAGATCTTTCAGCGCACAGACTATTTCCTTTACAGTCGTAATGTCGCAGTCTATGATAATATATTTATCACGTGCATGGTACTGATGAAAAAATACGTGAATACTGCGGAACGGCCGCCATCTTGCACCACTGTCACACACGGCTAGCTCAGGAAGCTGTAAACTAGGCAATGGACATGGTCAAAACAAAACATAACAAATGGTTGCTGCCAAGTGGTCATTACATGCAGTGACGTGTTGACCTTTTTGTCTAATTGGCTGTATATTATGAGGATTTTATATGCCAGTCAGAGTATGTAAAATTTAAATAAAGCAGACGACAATGTTGTTGTTTGGCTGTGCGCGAATAAAAGTAGGTACGTTCTTTGTTTATGTGTATACGGTAAATACTAAATAGTGTACTAACAGTTCTGGAATGTATGTTTTACGAATATAGTACCTACACTACTGTTTGAAAGCAAATGAATCAGGTAATTTTTCAAATATTGCATGATTTTGTTTTGATACCTAGGCCTACTGTAATCACGGTTGAATTTTGTTTACTTTATCTGCCATGTTTGTTCAAATTATGATTTTACCGTATTTTCATTAACGTGAGTTTTTTTCATCACCACGTAAATTAATCTTAATGGAAATCTTTTTTCTAATTAATGTCTTTATATGATTTGCATATGTTATTACATTATTAGTAATAACAAGCAAATCATATAAAGACATTACAGTAGAATCTCAGTGCTAAGTACTTACAGGTACCTCAAGTTTTTGTACTTAGCACTGAAACATGCATACATATCTTTACAAAGAGAAAAAAATATATAAAAAAATAGCTACAGGAGAGCCGCAATGCCATATGTATTAGCAACTGCGACTTGCTTTTTTCCCCTTGTCTAGTTCTCTGAGTATATCCACTTTTTCCTTAAGCGTGAATTGCTTTCGTTTCTTTTTATCTCCAGGATCATTCATATTGTAGCACAAATACAATGCGGTGTTTAAATAACGTAACCTGAAAATAAACTCAACAATAACAATAAACAATCCCGGCACAGACATCAAACAGTATTTTTAGCGTAGCGTAACACTTTTGTCTAAATAATTAATACTTCTCTCAAACCTCCGTCTTTCGATGTATCGAATGGTGTTGTGTTGCTCACGTCGCATACTACGTACGGTATAATCTATGGTTGTGCGCGCAACTGTTTGTTAACTTTGTTTTGAGAATTTAGAGGTTAGAAAATACGTTGCGTTGGTATTTGTGTATCTTTGTTCTACTACATTAATCATTTAGCTGGAAATTTATTTACCAGTTTAAGTAAATTTTGGTGTAGTAATGCCACGCTACTAGTAGAATTTATACGTTATAGTGAAAATGATACTTTAAACTGAAACCGTTTTGCATGGCGAAGATACGATTTTTGGCGGGGACTTAAAAAAAATTTGTTAAGTGAAATATACTTTATAATAAGGAACGTTATTGTACCGGTATTATACTGTAAATTTTTATTAAATTACGATTTCTTTTTCAACTAGAACAAACGAACTTCGGTAAGCTATTGAACTTTCGTTTGGCTCGAAATATTTCGCTAAAAACGAACTTCGACAGATGAATTTCTTACCGAAATCGAAAATGAAAGTAGCAAAATTTCGATTTCGGTATCGGTATACCGAACATTCGCACAACCCTAGTATTTAGTCTTGAGTTACACACAATTTCTATACACACTTCTACTGTTAAAGGGCATATCTTCTTCAATGATTATTTGAACTTCAGAAAAAGAGTTCTAAGCGAAACAACCTAAACTATCCATCGTGGTGTGTATGAACAGCTGTGACACTTGCTGTATTCCATTTCATAGCTGGCAAGTTGGGGTCTTCCAGAGGAACCTGCTGTTCCACTTGTGTGTCGATACACTTGTCTGCGGAGGTACTCCACACTCGGTTTAGAGGCAGCTGAGTGAGTTCATGCTCTTAATGCCACACGAGCTGGAGTCAGCACTTCAAGTTCTTGTGAGTTAGCTGATTCAGCACACAAAGGTCGAGAATTCAGCACAGCTGACACGTGCCAGCAGTGTTGCCAGCTCTTAGAAATGAGCATGCTGGCACCTACTACTCTCCTCAAATGTAGCTGTGTTCTCTTGATGGCCGCTGGCAGGAGGGCTGAAGTGCCACTTGATACCATGCAGAACAGACTCGTTTTCAATTTCAAGGCTGTTGTCTCCTTGGAACAGAGTTTGGTACACTTCCTTCAGGTAGTTGTGCGCTCCAACCAGACTTGTGCCTTTGTCAGAGGAAACCTCTGCTGGGATTCCTGTATAAGGACACAAACCATTTCAAGGCTGCCAAGAATGCAGCAGCCTCTTAAGGGGCCCGCCTCATCAGGGGTGTATGTGTGTTAGTGAGGTGGGATGATAAGCGCGACGCTTGCTGGTGCTTCTAGCGCGGTGTCTCCTCTGGACTGGCGCGCAGTCTTCTCGTCGTCACAGGATAACTGTGAAATTTGAGCGGTGACCGTAACATTTTATTGCGTAGAAATGAAGATAAAGGTGTAATGCAAGTCTCTTAAGTGCTTTCAAGAATCTGTACCAGTTGTTTTACATCTAAAAATTACTCTGAAAACATGCGTTTTAGGGTTTTAGCCATTTTAACTCTTCCAAAAATACAGTTTAGAAACTTAAATCCGAAATCAAAAGTACTTTTCGGCCCTCAGCGAACTCTTAAATGCTTTTCGTATGCAGACACCACTTGGATATCTCTAGTAGTTTTGAAATCGTTGTTTTTCCTGAAGCTCTGCACACAGTGTGTGTGCCCGGGTGGGCGGAGCCCTTAAATAGTTTCCTGTTTGCTCTGTCTTACACTGCCACTTCTGGTTCACATTTCTCTCCCCCTTGATATGCTCCTGTATGTCAGAGTACCCTGTGCGTTGCACTTGGCCAGAGAGCGTTCACTCTGTCGGCAAGCTCTCAGAGTTGTGATGTTTCGAGAAGAAGACTCAGTTGTTTGTGGCATTCAGCACTGATGCTGCCGTCTGTGCGTCACCCAGCCGTGGTCAATTCCAGCGATGAGCTGGTGATACTGGACCGTTCTGTCGAGACCTCGTGCCTTCTCAGGGTCTCGCTACAATTATGTTTCCAGTGCTCGTTTAGTTCCAACTTCTCTCCGAAGAGGCTTGGGGCATTTCTCCCGTCTCTAGTCTATTGATCTTACAAAATATTCATTATTACAATTAGCTACAGATCTACTGGGATCACAAGTTTCGTACATTGACAAGATCTAATCCCTTCTGAGTTCTATAATTAAAAAAAAAATTAAAACCTTGCCTCATATGCACCATAGTATCAACGCTCTAGCAGCCTCGGCCTGGTTGCTCACTTGTCTCAATTCAAATATTAGCACGAGGGTGTGTAACTCGCAGAGACTTACATCACATAAAACACCCACTTAATTTTAGCATTTCAGCATATTCTGTTTCAATTTCTATTTGAAAACTAATTTTTGTGTAGTCAATAAAATAATTTCAGATTTATTTATTTTGCTGTTGTGACGTGTGAAAGGCAGCAGGCCTCGGTTATGAGGGTTGTTCATTACAGAGAAGCAGAATGCTTGTCAGCGGGACAAAAGCCACACCTACTTATAGTCCACAAACTTCAATTTCAAATCCAAAACGAAAAGCAGATGAAGATTTCACAACATTTTGCAGATCCGTTTTAACTGCAGATCATTGCTAACACGACTTGCTGTGTAGCATGTATGAAATATTTGGGATTTGTTGCTGACTCTGTTTTCTTCAGTAGCATGTTGACATTCACCCTGCCAACTTCACTTCCTTCAGGTGCAGTAGTGCAGATACAGTGCTTCCTTGCTGGCTTTCTGTCTCCAGTGCAAGGGAAAGAGCTTAGTTTTGTGTTCTACCAGCATGTTCAGCTGCGTCACCAGCATGTTCACCTGTCACCAGCATGTTCATCCACGTCACCAGCATGTTCATCCGCGTCACCAGCATGTTCACCCACGTCACCAGCATGTTCATCCGCGTCATCAGCATGTTCATCCACGTCACCAGCATGTTCACCCACGTCACCAGCATGTTCACCCACGTCACCAGCATGTTCATCCGCGTCACCAGAATGTTCATCCGCGTCACCAGAATGTTCATCCGCGTCACCTGCATGTTCATCCACGTCACCAGCATGTTCATCCGCGTCACCAGAATGTTCATCCGCATCACCAGCATGTTCACCTGTCACCAGCATGTTCATCCACGTCACCAGCATGTTCATCCGCGTCACCAGAATGTTCATCCGCGTCACCAGCATGTTCATCCACGTCACCAGCATGTTCATCCACGTCACCAGCATGTTCATCCGCGTCACCAGAATGTTCATCCGCGTCACCAGCATGTTCATCCACGTCACCAGCATGTTCATCCACGTCACCAGCATGTTCATCCGCGTCACCAGCATGTTCATCCGCGTCACCAGCATGTTCATCCGCGTCACCAGCATGTTCATCCGCGTCACCAGCATGTTCATCCGCGTCACCAGCATGTTCATCCACGTCACCAGCATGTTCATCCGCGTCACCAGAATGTTCATCCGTGTCACCTACATGTTCATCCGTGTCATCAGCATGTTCATCCACGTCACCAGCATGTTCATCCACGTCACCAGCATGTTCATCCGCGTCACCAGCATGTTCATCCGCGTCACCAGAATGTTCATCCGTGTCACCTACATGTTCATCCGTGTCACCTACATGTTCATCCACGTCACCAGCATGTTCACCCACGTCACCTACATGTTCATCCACGTCACCAGCATGTTCATCCACATCACCCAAAGAAACAAAATGTCCAGGAATAAACCATCATGGTGCCAGAAATATTGCTGGCTTGCATTTTGTTTTTCGATGCCTCACTTCAGTTTATATGGTACATTTAATGCAAATATTTGGAGACTGTCCACTTAAATCACCTGGAAATTATTTCTGAAAAGTTTTTAGTTTTTCTAACATAAAATTGGTATGTTCCTGCAATTAGTTTGTATTTTGTAATTAGGATTAATATTTGTAATGAATGTGTTGTAAAACGTAAGGTTCAGAAAACGTCATCAGGTACTTTGACACCCCGGTCACACGTAATGTTAGTTTTTCCTAACACATGAAACATGAATTGCATGTGTATGTGTTTGTGCAGCTAAATTGATTTTTTTAGCAAAATACTGTTTTATGTTGCATATTTTAAAATTATATTGGTATGCCTTAAGTGCTTACATTTGTGTGTTATCACTCTGACTTGGCATTGTTTAAACATGTACTAATGCTGGCAGTATTCCTGATGAGGCATATACAGGCTCAACCTACTTTCTTTATCAGATCATGCATCTGGAGTAGTTAAAACAAACTATATTGAAGTTATACCATTCATTTTGATAGGACAGTATAAAAAATTAAGAATAATATTAATGCTATGCAGACACAAATTCAAACTAGAGGTTTTCTTTTCAGTGCTTAAATTAAGTACGATTTGTTTTTACTTGTTGCATATGACATTGCATAACTGTAATACAACATTAGGTAATGCCGTTAAGTTATATCTGAATTCTGTTAAAAAGACAATAAACCTCCTTGTTAACAGCATCCAGCCTAATCCTAATCACAGTTTGTGTGAAGCTTCATGCAGCAATTTCAGAAATGATTTCAAAATGTTTATGATTAATAATTAATTTGTAATGGAATAAATTTTTCTGTGCAGCATTTCATCATCTTCCCAAATTTAAAACAAAATGTTAAATGATAAACTAATAATTAATGTGTTGACAGGATGACAACATCTCCGCGTCAGCTGAGGTTCTTTAGCAAGCTCCCGGGAGTACGTTTCCGAAACATAAACTTTGCAAGGAGCGACGAGACGGGACTCGTTGAGTTGTGTTCGGCCTGTGTTAGTCGTGTTGGCACCAGTGCTGCGGCACGCGGCAGTGCCTCCCGACAGCGGCATCGTGTACTTAATGTGAAGCAATTGTGCCATGTCACATGCAGTGATTCCACTGTGTGTCGAGTTGTCGATGAGGGGGAATAAAGTGTATATCATATGCATGTGGATATTATATACCTAGGTTAGCTATAATAAACGCAGAGTCAAAATCTTATTTATGAATGTGTCCTGTGGACTAAAGAATTACTATTGTGTACAAGAAGAGGTTTTAATCTTTGTATGTGACGAATGTTGTACGAGAGTGGTGGTTGTGTAATTAATTACTGGTTGTAATTTTGGCATGTGGAACTGTGCTGTTCTGGTGGTTGTTTCGTTACAAGATTTGACGATAGTTGGCTACAAGAGATTGTGATAAGTTGAGTTTAAACATTCACTTCTTCCTCAATCTTAACATTTTGAGAATCACCTTGTGATACAGACACGAAGCTTAGTTTTAACATCCATTTAATTATTGTCTCTGTGATAAGTTATTTATTAAAATGATAATAGCTTATATATTAGGAGCAGTAGGAGGTGTATGTGTGTGCCAAGGAACAGCAGGTGTTTGTAGCTCGGAGGAGCTCCCGAGCAGTGCGTCAGTTCTGCTGGGCGGAGCTGTTCTCGTTGGTTGTGGGCTCAGGAAGTGTGGCAAACTGTTCGATGCTATTGTGTCTAGCAGTTTATTTTTCGAGGAGTAACAGATGATTATTTTTCATAAGTTGTTATTGACGTGGTCACTATGCATATCAGTGGATTCGGCAGCAGGATGGCCTGAGCGGACAGTGTGTGGTGTGCTCGGAGAGTTGCTGATCCCTGCAGACAGAGATGCCTCTTGCTCCTGTCTCACCGCTGGGACACGCTATTTCCTGTCCTTGGACCATTGTTCGGTCAGCGACCATTCAAAACACTTGGCCAGACAAATATTAACAAAAATATTCGTGGTCTCGCTGCTCTGAGCAGTGTAACGGAGTCAACGGAGTCTAGATAACCGCCCGCATGCGTAGGATGCGTGTGTGCATGCGCGTGATGCTTGAACTGACCTGACACATCAGTCGTCTGTGTTGCTGCACTTTCATCCCATTGCTTATTTAGAGGGTTTTTTTTGTGTGTGTTCATGTTATGCAAATTTCTAATGAGAAACTTTTTTTAATGCTATGTACTGACTGTGTTACTTTGTGCTTTATTTTTTATTAATTTGTTTAGGAATATATTATATTTTTTACACATTTTTAGCTGTCTGCAGGTAAAAGTAGATATAGATTATATTAATGCAGCTTTATAATTAATTGGTCCAGTGGATTAAATAGTAAGATGTTGAGTTCACAAATTGTTATAACACTTTTCTTTCTAGTACCAAGTCCAGAGGTATGGTTCGAGTTTGTATTGCTGCCCTGTTAGTGCATATCTGCCCTCACTACATCTGATTGAGACTCTAGTAACTGCACTCTCAAGAGGAGTTTTCCTGATTGAAAGTAAATGTCAGTACGGTGTTGACGCAAGCTGCAACTGTGGTTGTTCGCTCGCAACGTGTCGACACAGTGGCCGGCTGTGTGTCCCTGGGTGTGCAGACTGTCACATGTTCGCTTGAACCCTTGGAGACGTCCAGATGGAAGCTGTGTGTATTGCAGACTCCTGGGAGTGATGCGAATCTGTTGCTAACTGCTATAAAATTTATTATCTACAAATTCAAATGGTGTAACGAGTGTTAGCAAGCTCATTATCATTGCGAGACTAATAATTCACTGGTAAAATGTTATGAGTACCAGAACGTAGCATTACAATGACAGTTTGTGGCAACTCTGTTTTAGTCTCTGTCACTAATTATGTAGTTAACCGAAATATGTTACTTACTCAACTTCAAATAAAATTTTTGAACAAACATGACTTAGGAAATGATCAAGTGGCAGATTCACAGATACAAAAATGGCTGGCTGACTTTTCCGAGCTTGATGGCTCGATCGTTATCATGTCACTGCTGACATCACATGTCTGGCCCTCCGTGTCTTCTGGCCAGTTGATGCTCGTTGCAAGCCATCCTGACACGCACCACATGCCCCAGAGCATGTGTTCCCCTCCTTTCAGCGTCGGCGAGAGTGACTGTCCCAACACGTCCTTGCTCGAAGCAGGTCATGGCTTATCTCTATACACCAAAAATTGATTCTCAATTAATTCATTAATTTTTTAATTTACTATAAAAAAAACACCATATCTTAAGCATTAGTAATTCAGTTTATTTATTTTGGTTCAGGGACTCAGCAACATTTGGCAAAAATTCAGGGCCGGGAGGGGGGGGTCCCAACCATAGAATTTGCAAAAGAACAAAAAAAAATCACTTAACTGTCCCTTGCAGGCATTGCTGGACGTTTTCGGGATGTAACTACATAGTAATTATTATTAATGCAATTTTGATTGTATGTACGTTTCTTAAGCAATACTGCTAGTGTTTACTGCATCTTGGAAGGGAATGAGGCGTCTATGAAGATAGTGACCATTAAGGCGTATAACCAGATATTATCAGTGAATACACAATTGCAATCACACAGCATTAAATATGTAGGTTTAAAATCCAAGGCTTCCTTCTGTAATATTTACAATCAAAAGAGAGAAGCTGACTTGAAGTTCATTTTCATTGTCCAACAGGCTAAAAAAATTACATGGACACTTCAGTTCATTTAAAATGATTCACAGCTAGGTATTCGTGAGCAATTCACGGAAAACTGCATGTCTTAAGTTCATGTGCTCAAAGAGCTCCCTGGCGAGAATTGTAGGCAAGTGTATTGTAGACTTCACTCGCCTCGCTACACTCTGGAGGCCGCGTGGGACAACTACTCCCTCGAGTAGCCAGGTGTCCCTCCTGGTAGTTGGCAGCTCGCTCCTTCCACCACAGGTGCTCATCAGCTCTCTCACCCCGACCACTCACTCTGCTGTGTGAGTGTTCCCTCACTCCTCCACCGGAACTGCTGATGTCTGACCGAGCTGGGCCATGGCATTGCCGATATCAACAGCAACTCGCTGACCCGTCATGTCACTAGGCACTCGCTCCTAGTGGACTCCTGTCCGCAACCCACCACCGTATTCTGACTTGACGTCCCTCTGGTGCGTGCAGGACATCCCAACTGCTGAACTCTGACACTGTCGTCTCTCCCGCCTCTCGGCTGTGCAGGATGGTCTTGCCCCCGCCCACGAGCCACCACCTCTCGCTGACTGCACGTCGTTCGCCCGGTTCAGGAGGGCAAAATATAAAGTAACGTTTCCATGCCATTCTTTTTTATACCTACAGGACAAGTTCTACAGAGTTTGACTGTGCAAGAATTGTGTTCTGTAAAACATGCTGTTGCTTAGTGACCTTTTCGAAGGTCAGGCATATTCTTAACTGGAACTATTAACCAATTGTATGTTGTGTCAACTCACTGAAAGCTCATTTTCTGACTTTCCACAGCTGTTAGCGTGATTTCTTTAATTTTATTTTCAAAATATATCTTCATAAAAATTTACAGTTAAAAACAAAAAAATTCAGTTAGCCAGATGGATATTTTCAGAATTTCTAGTTGCAGCATAATGCAGGGTAGACATTGTCAAGAGTTTCGCTGTAATTTAAGTTAAATTTTCTTTAAGCTACGACGGTTCATCATAGTGTGAAGATGTGTGTATTTCTTTTGTTTTCATTGCACTTGTTTTTGTATCTGATATGATGCACTGACAAGTTATGTTTGGAAAATTTTGTTTATAAGATTTTTGTAAACTAGAATTTTTCCTCAGCCTTTGAAGTGTAAATAGTGGCCACATGTGTCCAGCCTGTCTGATGTACCAGTGCTTTATTTTATCTGTCACCACAAGAGAAGTGTTAAAATTTTGACATGAAAGTATTTTTGAATCTGCACATGGAGCAATAAAGATTTCTGCTTGTTGAAAAAATAATGTATGCAAAATAAAAGTCTTTGGAAAATTCTGATGAAAATATTGCTGTGTGTAGTTGCAGTAAAACACCACTTTAGAAAATTCACTGCCTGTAATGTCAGCTTTTAAAATTTTGAAACAAGTTTTTTGTGCATATGATTGGTGTATAGATGAAATGTAATAATAATGTATAAATATTGTATTATTTATATACGTTGTTGACATTGTAATGAAGTCTGATTTTACAACTTCAAATAATAAAATTTATTAGAGCATTACAATGGTGAATTTGATTCGTCACATTATGCTTTCCAATCAAAATTATGAATGAAAATATGATTTGGTCTAGCATGCTGTATCCAAAAGAACAGTATTCACTTAATAAAAAAATAAAATAAAGAAAATTTAGAATAATGTTTAAGAATTATGTGAATTTGGCAATTGTGATTAGTTGTACAGACTTTACAGTTAAAAGGAGTACTTGAGTGTTCACTGTCCACATATGTACAAACTAATAGCATGTGTGAGACTAAGTGTTCCGCGCTAAACAAGACACGTAGCACATGCTCAGTTCTTCCGTTGTGTCCGGTATCTTAGAATAATTCAGAGTTATTGGGAGGCAGCGCAGTAAATACAAGATTGTCTGAAAAATGTCGCAGTGGAAGGAACACAATGCAAACACAGGATTTTATAAGCGGCTGCTCTGATTCAAGACGCTGTTAGCGCCATGATCAGACACAACCGAAGAGACAGGCTTGTTTCTTTCCTTACGTCCTGCTTTGGACAGAAGTAGACATTAGTGTCCATGAGTGACAAGGAAGTAAATATATTAAGTTAGTGTAAGTGGTGGCAAAGTGTCTAGTTATAACTATTACTTGGCTGATCACTCAAACAAGAATGAAGTAGACAAGACACTGTGAGTAATTTAATTGCAAATGAAATCCATTGTCAGTGGTGTATAAATATAATTTTCTACTGGGTACTTAACATGTGTTAGGTACATAAAGTTATTTACCAGAAAACATTATTACATTTTAAAAGCATTTACCAGGGAATTTTCACAGTAAGTTTGTTTTAAGCTATAAGGTTTGTGAACAATTAAGTTTTTACATGATAATAAGATACTTTTGTAGTGCAGTCAATATTTTTGTTAGGTCTAATAGTATCTTCATTCGGTGATGGGTCAAATCCCAAAGAGTATTTTGAATTTACCCCTCAAATCCGAATCTAGGTCTTGAGGGTCAAAAATAAAATAATTTACAAGGTGTGAAAAATATTAACTAATAGTTAGTTGTAATGTTGTAAGGCACCTTAAGGCACTTGTTGGAAGATATAACATGATCACTGAAAAATGTTGAAACTATTGGCCTCATCAAAATATGAAGCTATGCTCCCATGCATATTATCTTTGCGTCACGGACTCTACAGCAATGCTAAGAGGAACAAGTTAGCAAATACCAATGAAAATGTTACACTGTAAGCACATGAAAATATAATTCATACAGCATTACAGTCACTGATGAGCGTATTTATATTATTTATGGTGTTGAAACACACAACCTTTTTAAATGTTTGTTCCACAAAATAAATTTCTAGAATCAATTCATATTGTAGTTTTATATAAGTACATGTTAAAAGTACAATATCGTGGGGAAAGGTAACAATAGGTATGAAGGAAAAAAACATAGTAAACTTCAGTGGTTATTAATGTTGAATTTATACATTTACTTTATTTTCTTGTAATATTTTTCTTTGAATCTTTTTTCCTTGAATATTGAATCTGTTAAATAGTAAGGATTTGTTGGTACGTATTTGAGGATTTGGTTGGCCCATAG
The DNA here is from genome assembly GCF_032445375.1 of Bacillus rossius redtenbacheri. Classification (NCBI taxonomy): domain Eukaryota; kingdom Metazoa; phylum Arthropoda; class Insecta; order Phasmatodea; family Bacillidae; genus Bacillus; species Bacillus rossius. Next base: position 3,393,593 of record NC_086336.1, on the reverse strand, counting down.
CTAGTTTTAATGTTACAGAAATTGGATAAAATTATGTACAATGTCTGCTTATAGATGCAACAATGCGCTATTAGAAACTAAGAAACAAACTAAAACATTCTAATTTTGCCTTCATCTCTCCTTCCCCACTCCCTTTGACGTCATTTCTTTCTTGTCTCTTACGTCTCTGTGGCGTGGTCCAGGGGTTGTCACTGACAGGGCCTACGCTGGCCTTAGTGTGAACACTGTGCCAGCGTGAGGAAGCTGTATTCAACTAAATAATTTAATGCTCAATAATTTGACTTTGATGAAGAAATCTGATATTATTTTCGAAATCCACTATAGTTTACTTGTTGAAAATCATTAATTCTAAATAACTCATTTCTTTGACGTTTTGAATGTAGGAGTTGTATTAATGACTTTGGGTTGGTGTCACTGTTTGTTTAAAAATTCAAACTGTTAAATAGATCGAATTTGCACGTGATCTGCATCTGTAACAAAGCCGTGGAAAACAAAAGCTCGTCCGTAAACCGACTTTACAGACAACCAATTTTCTAACTGTAATAATTTCTCTGTCTCTCTGGTAATTTAAATACTGCTGACAACTTGATTAGATGCCAAACCTGTTTCTTGATGTAGACACACGGCTTCTTCATTTATGTCATACCTTTGTTTTTCCATCAGCATCGACAGTAATTCATTACGGGTTTGTTTATCTGCTGGAGCTAACTCACACGATGTTTGAAAATGTCCAAATTTTTGCAACAAAGACATAAAAATATTTATAACTAGCATTTCAACAGAGAGATTTTCTCCTGATTGCCTTAAATGAAAACCAACTATTGAAGTTCCGAGATGTGATTTGCGATCCCTTTGTCACCATGTCACGGAGCTGAGCAGACATAAATACAGAAGATGGCTACAAATTAAGCAGAATATTGGATCCACTCTTCAGAAAACCTCAAAACCCAACTCTGCATCTGACAAAAGACAGGTCACCTCGGGTTGGCCAAACAGCCCAGCCAATCAGAAGAGAAGAGGCCACTGATTTTCCAGCACCCACAGAAGCCCAGCTCTGAATGGCCAAACCAACAGGCCAACCAGACGAAAGGAAGGCTGTGATTGGCCCACAGCTGCAGCCAATTGGAAAACACTCCCCTCTCAGGTGACGGTATTAGAAGGCAGGAGAACTTGTAATAACCTCAGTAGGTAACTCTCAACTCTACCCTGTTGGCGACTGCAACGTCGACCGAAACGTTGGTGATATATTCACCTTGGACATGTCTACAACCCAGAAGCCAAGCTACTTATTTATTTGATATATGCGGGGAAAAAAAATTGTAGGATTCCAATGATGTCTTATTTTTCAAATTCAAGAATGATTTGCTATTCATATTTAATTTGAACTAAAAAGCAGATATTCTTACAGATCCACTAGTTTCCTTTCATGTTTGAACACAGTCTATGCATCTACCTCATGCTTTCATAGTTTAAATATTTGTCAAAACTAGGGATGGGACGAATCCACATTTTGGTCGAATCCGAATCCTTGTTCGAATCCTCAGTGTTTGTCATCGAATCTCGAATCCCAGTCCCACACTAAACTTCACCACATGTTATTAAAAAAATCACACATTTATTTTAAAACATTACATAGGCCTATGTATTAAAAAAAAATCATGTGTATTTATGAAATTGTAAAATAAGTGCATAGTGTATAGACCTGATATAAAATAGAGACAAATAACCTCAAAAACCACACACGTAAGTTTGCATCTGTCTAATTCTCTGTTAAATTAATCCTTCCTATGTTTTCAATAAAATACGTATGTATAACAGACACCATTTAAAAAAAGTTACGTTTTTTCTGCAATGTTATATTATTGAAGGTTGGAAATGATCGAGTAGTTATGCTAATTGACAAAATGCAGCGTAGTTTATCTTATGTTTGTGCTATTTCCGTTACCTTTATAATACAGTTTAGGTATACAATTTTCTAGAACTGGGCGAACCTAAGTTCTCTGGTTTCGAACCGAACTGAATCGAACCATAGCAAAAAATTTTTGAACCGAACCTCATACAGAAATAATTGTTTTGAATTAAAATGAACCGACCAACATTTCGGTCTTTAACTGTGTTCTTTATTTCAACGAATTTCTTCCGGAGGACCATAAATATATTAAAAGTCTGATTTAGTGAATACAAATATGACAACGAAACGATAGCCAAATACAAAACAAACGACACGACTGTATGCGGCCCGCCATCTTGCCGAACTGTTTATACGACACGCAAAAGGGGCAAGTAACACTTCACACAACAAGGACATAAGTCACAAAGTCCGAACATTCCGCCCCCGTTGTTAGCTCCAGGTAACAAACACAAAGGTATATACAGCAAGGAAAAGAAAGCAATTTGTTACAGATTACATGATCTTGTTGAATTCTGTCCTAGATCATAACCATTGTCCACTGGCAAAGGGCACAGCTTAATCACCGGACGTTGCAAGACACTTGTAGCAGTCCGGATAGTAGCCACCCGGGGAATTCGGTCTGGTCCTGGGTGAAGAGCTTCAATTCGAGCGAGACCCCATTTGAGTGGAGGGGTGTGCTCATCTTTGATCACGACCAAATCTCCAATCTTGGGCTGACCACCTGGCTGTGTCCATTTGCTTCTCTGCTGGAGTGAGTACAAATATTCCTTTCTCCAGCGTTTCCAGAAATCTTGAATTATACGTTGGACCAGCTGCCAGCGATTTAATCGGTTAATGTTGAGGTGGGTGATGTCAGGTTCGGGTAATGATGTTATGGGCTGTAGAATCAAAAAATGAGCAGGTGTTAGGACATCAAGTTCTGACGGGTCTGAGCTGATCTCACAAAGAGGACGAGAGTTTAAGACCCCTTCGATGCGAATCAGGATGGTCGAGAGCTCTTCATAAGAAAGGATCTGTAAGCCAATGACTTTAGTTAAGTGGCTTTTAACAGACTTCATGCCAGCCTCCCATAACCCGCCAAAGTGCGGTGCTGCTGGGGGGTTGAAATGCCATGCAATTCCTTCCTCACTCAGCTTATTGCTCACTTCAGTGTTATGGGTTGTCTGTCTTACCAACTGGTAGAGTTCTTTGAGTTCTCTATGAGCTCCAACAAAATTAGTTCCACAATCACTGTAAACGTGGGCTGGCCTTCCCCTTCGAGAGATGAAGCGAGAAAATGCTGCCAAGAACAAACTGGTTGAGAGATCAGAAACCAATTCCAAATGTAGGGCTTTGGTGGCAAGACAAACAAACAAGCATAAGTATGCTTTTGTGGACTTGCAACCACGAGTGCGAGTCGTGGTAACCTGAAAGGGCCCACCATAGTCCACACCAGTATGGTGAAAAGCAGTCACTTGTTGGACTCTAGGAGATGGAAGTTCTCCCATGGTTGGAGTGAATGGAGAGGGTTTAGTGCGGAAGCACTTAATACACCCACGTAAAACCCTTTTGATGACAGAGCGTGCACAAAGAATCCAGTATCGTTGGCTCAGGATGGCTTGCAAAGTTCGAGGACCAGGGTGCAAATGTAAACAATGAAAATGATTGATTACCATTAACGTGAATGGGTGATCTTTGGGCAACAATATAGGGTGTTGAACAGAATAGGGAAGGGATGCCTGACTTAACCTCCCTCCTACACGGATGATACCCACATTATCCACGAAGGGGCACAAGCGCCGAATTTGATGAGAACTGCACTGCCCCTTGTCCAAGTTAACCTTATCAGCTGCAAAGCATTGTTGGGCATGTCTGATGCAAACTTCCAAGCCCCTTTGCAGTTCCGTAGTTGTCAACGGTCCCAGAGAACGCCTTTCCTTAGGTTGACGACAGTTGTCTGCAAACCGAAGGCAATAAGCAACAACACGCTGCAGCTTGCTGAAGGAAGAGAATCTGGCAACAAATTCTAGGGATACCTCTGTCACACAACTTATTGCTGTAAGTTTTTCTTCACATGCAATGGCATCATCAATTACCACACTACCCAGGGTATCGTTTGGCCACTGGCTGTGAGGCTGTCTAAGCCATGGGGCTCCAGACCACCACAGAGGATGATCAATAAGTTGTGAGGGCAACAAGCCACGGGATGCACAATCTGCTGGGTTGTTTTCAGTGCGAACATGTCTCCAGAATTCCTTATCAGTTAAGTCCTGTATGATGCTGACACGATTTGCCACAAATGTTTTCCATCGGTGGGGTGATGATGCAATCCAATGAAGAACAACTGTTGAGTCTGACCATGCATACACTTGCATGATGTCCAGCACCCCCTTGTATACATTGGTCACAAAACTGATTAGCTTGGCTAACATCACAGCTGCACACAACTCAAGGCGAGGCAAAGAGATCCTTTTCACTGGTGCTACTCTTGATTTTGCCATCAATAGTGAGACCTTGATTCCACCATCTGAAAACATTGATCTGAGATAGATGACACACGCATAGCCAACCTCTGAACTGTCGCAAAACCCATGCAGTTCATGAACAGCGTTTACTGAGCCTGATACACACCGAGGCAGTCGAAGTTGTGACAACAAAGACAGTTCAGACTTAAAATCACACCACCTACATAAGACCTCTGGAGGAAGCTGTTCATCCCATCCTGCTCCAGTGAGCCACAACAGCTGTACAAGAGACTTGGCATACAAGAGGATGGGCGTCAGCCATCCAAGGGGATCAAAGATCCTGGCGATATTTGAAAGAATTGCCCTCTTGGTGCTTGAGCTGTTTAATGGAGTCATCTGATAAGAAAAACAGTCTGAGCTAGGGTTCCACTGTACACCAAGAACTTTCACCACAGCTGGCTGTTCTTTGTCAAAAGACATAGATGCTGGGGATTGTAGCTGGTCTGAGGACAGCCATTCAAGCACTTCACTATGAGTGCTGGCAAACTTCCTGAGATGGAAGCCACCAGCTGCCAACAAAGCAATAAGTTCCTTTTGAAGAGCAATGGCTTCTTCAACACTATTGGCCCCTGTGACAACATCATCCACATAGAAATCAGACTTCAAAACATGAGCTGCTTGAGGGAAGTTACATTGCTCATCTTGGGCCAGCTGATGCAAGGTGCGAATTGCTAGATAAGGGGCAGATGAAACTCCGTAAGTAACAGTCTGCAAACGATAGTCCACTATAGGATCGGTTGGAGAACAACGCCACACAATTCGCTGGTAGTCTTGATGCTCCTTGTCCACCATTATTTGCCGATACATTTGTTTGATGTCTGCAGTGAATACAACTTTGTGTACACGAACCCGAAGCAGAATTTCTCGAACATCTGTCTGTAATTTGGGTCCGGTCATCAGCATGTCATTTAGACTCACGTCTCGCTGGGTCTTAGCAGAAGCATTGAAGACAACGCGCAGCTTGGTGGTGGTGCTTTCTGCCTTGATAACTCCATGATGAGGAAGATAATAGGCTGACTCAACATCATGCAATGGGTTGGCAATGACATCCATGTGACCACTCTGCAAGTAGTCCTCCATGAAGGCCTGGTACTCGGTACGCAGTCCAGGTTGCTTGACCAGACGGCGCTCCAAGGCCTCTAGACAGCGAACAGCGTGTGCTCTTGAGTCTCCAAGTATTGGTTTAGGTGAATGGAATGGAAGGGAAACCACGTAACGTCCAGAAGGTTCTCGATGGTGAGTGGTTTTAAAGAAAGCCTCACAGGCTTCATCTTCTGGCGATAGATGTGCACAAGTGGGGAAGTCCTCTATTTCCCAAAACCTTTCAACCACAGTTTCTAGAGATGGCGGAGGGCACATAGTCGATACGAAGAGAGTGACACTATGGTTGGTTGGTTCAATGGGACTGGGCACTTTACCCATAAGAATCCAACCAAAAACTGTATCCAATGCGACCGGTGAATCCACATTTTTTACTAGCTTGTGCCCCGTGAGTATATATGGAAACAAATCTGCTCCAATCAAAATATCAATAGAACTTGAAGTAGCAAATGTCGGGTCAGCCAAATTCAAATGAAGTACATGATCCCACATGTCAGAATGTACAGGAAATGTGGGCAAATCTGCAGTTATTTTCGGTACAACATATGCAGCAAGTGGCAGTTGTGGGTTTGTTTTGCCAACTGGTTTAATGCAGCATTTAACTAATCCCTTTGCTGTGTGTAAGGGAGCTTGTGATAGTCCATAAATTGGTAAGAACGCCTTCTGACGAGTCAACCCCAAAAGCTGGGCACAATGTTCAGTTATGAAGCTGGACTGACTGGCTGAGTCTAAGACTGCTCGAAAATTCTGGTAACCACCGACACTGTCCTGTACATCCACCAAGGCAGTGGATAATAACACGTTTCTGGGTTCTGATTGACCAGGTCTCTGAGCTGTAGCCAATGCAACAGCTGGTGTAGGTTTTGTTGCTGCAGATTCAGGTGGAGAATGCTGAAATGAAGTTGCTTCTTCTTTCAAAAGTGTATGCGTGTTGGCTTCAGTGAAGTGAAAAAACCAGTGATGTCTACTCTTGCATGAGTGACAACTGGTTTTTGACCAACACTGTTTCATTTGATAAGATGCTCCCAGGCAGTTTAAACAAAGGTTAAGTCTCTTGACAATCTGGTAGCGGTCTTCTGGCTTGCATTGTACAAACTGTGGACATTTGTAAAGTGGGTGGTCACTGTCACATACACTGCACTTTACAGCAGAATCAAATGTGTTTCCAACAAACAGTGAAGTGTGTTGTGAGCGAGACTGAGATACAGTGCTATAGTTTGCCTGCCTTACTCGATACCCTGACTTACTGGAGGCTCCAGACATTGCCTCCGAAGCCCGGCGATGACTTTCAAGGAAGGCTAAAAACTGAGCAAATGTAGGCATTTCTGTGTCACTCACAGAAATATGTAGTTCCCATTGTTGACGTAAATGGTTATCTAGCTTCCTCTCCAAAAAATGTAGCAAGAGTGGGTCCCAAGAATTTACTGCTAGTTTCATAGTACGCAATGCAGCCATATGTTCATTTAACACTGACACCAAGACACTTAATGAAGCAGGATGAGCAAGAGACACTGTAGATGCCTGCATAATTGCATCAATGTGGTGTGACACAATAAGCCTGAGATTTTTGTATCTCTGTTCAATCAAATTCCAAGCTACTTTGAAGTTCTCATTGATCAATGGCAGGGATTGGATAAGAGAGAGTGGTTCTAGTGACAGTGATGTTTTAAGGTATGATAACCTTTCAATATCGTTCAAGTGAGCATTGTTTACCACCAATGTGGTAAAGAGGTTAGAAAAATTAAGCCACTCTGTTGGATTTCCTGAGAAATGTGGTAGTTTTATAGCTGGAAGAGTTACTTGAGATGGGTTGTGCGAAGTTGGTGCTTTCGTGCCGTCATGCAATTTATTCTTGTTGCATGTGGCAATGTATATTGCCTGAACACGATAATACGTGTCGTCGAAAGCATTTAGGCGATCACTGTGCTGTTTTTTATTGAAATCCGGGTCATCTTTGAGCAACATCTCCAAAGACAAGTGATCGTCTTCAAAACAAGTACGCAATTGTGACAGATCACGACACGTTGCGATAAACAACTCACGTTGCGTATCGTCACTCATCACTTTATCGGCAAGTGCATCGGCACGACATAACCTGTTTTCCCCACGCTCGAGACGAATCTTTAACACTTCTGTCTTGTCATTCATTTTGCCGTTTGATGCACAAAACAGAAATAAAGGGAATGAAAGTTTGACAAATAAAGTATTCACCAACACTGCGACAACATGAGATCAAAAAAAAAACGCTATCACAATAGATGAGCGTCACGAGACACGACACAAATACACGCACGATTACTGGTAAATATCCGGCCCGTGTGGACCAAATGTTCTTTATTTCAACGAATTTCTTCCGGAGGACCATAAATATATTAAAAGTCTGATTTAGTGAATACAAATATGACAACGAAACGATAGCCAAATACAAAACAAACGACACGACTGTATGCGGCCCGCCATCTTGCCGAACTGTTTATACGACACGCAAAAGGGGCAAGTAACACTTCACACAACAAGGACATAAGTCACAAAGTCCGAACAAACTGAATGGTGAGAAAGAATGTAAAATTAAGACATTATATAGCTTAGCTTTATTAAAACATTATATAGCTTAGCTTTATTAAAACATTGCAAAACATTTTATAAGTAAAGTTTATGCAATAAATAATGAAGGAAAGAAAACAGTTAAGAGAAAATCATTTCGCATTTAATTTCTTTATATGTATATATATACTTTTAATTCATGAAGAAGTTCCATCTAAATTTCAAAAAGACTATCTTCCTTTTTCAGTGTACACTAACCTTCATTAAAAAAAATATATAAGATTATAAAGATGACGAACATTCAGCATAAGGCCACATAACATATTTTTGTGGTAGACATCACCTTGACGTCGTCCGACCGAAGGCCACCCTAAAGCCCGACCTGCAACCGCCAGTATTCAACCCCGCTAACGGAACGCGCCCCTAGCCATGGCCCACCCGAGTCAGGCGAGCCACCAGCAACCAAGGTAGAACCCCCCCTCCAAATAAACAGACCGTCATTTCAACCAACCACGTTATAAAAACAAACACAGATTATTAAACAGTATTACGTATTAATTTAAAGTTGGTTGACGAAAGTGCGACGTAGGAGTGCCCGGGCACTCACGTGTGTAATACGTCGATACGTGTGTGTGTGTTCCCCTGGCGGCCGTCTGCCTGAATTAGTCAATGAAACCATATGACATAATTATTCATTCCTCGTGTTACGTTATTACCCCCACCAGAGCAATCCGGCAAGAGACGAACGGTCGCTGGTGTGACGTAAAATTTAAACGAAATAATTTCTAAACTTAATATGTAACTTCAATTTGTAGAAGGGACGAATGATCTGGATTCAGCTTTAATAATTAATGTAAGAATTTAACGCCCTTAAATTCTCTTATTAACATGTCACATTAGAAACTAACGTAATGAGGTCAACCCTGGCGCGAGGGCCACCGAGCCTCGGCCGGGCGCCATGACATCACGCCAGTACAGCGCGACTCGTGGACCGGGGCGGACGCACGTCCCACGGAGAGACATCATCCTTTGTCCACACCGAGTTCACTTCTGGTAAATATAGTCACTTCTTAAAACCTCCGTTTTTACTAATCTCTCCGTGCGTACCCGGTCCAATTTTCGGTCCAGGACCTAATCCGGCCGCATAAATCTAAAACCCCCCTGCAACACACCTGGTCCGCGGGGTAGGTTCAGCATCCGGCACGGGCCGTCTCCCGAGGAACAGAACTTCAGTTAAACTCAGTCGCTCCGGCACTGACACCACCCGTAAGGGAACTTTGAACGAATTTAGCTGCGGTCCGCGCTCCACTACCGTGGACGCGAACACCGCCTCGATACGTAGACTTACGGGATTGGCCGCCTCCAATCACCCCCACCCCTCGTGTGAGTAACCAGGCTCAGAAACGCCTAGTGCCACGCTCATAAGTAATAGTTAGTGACTTTGTACGGCGCCTTGAAACTGATCGTTTTCGTTTGTAAACTTGTGCAACGCACCTCCACGTAACATTCATAAACTTGTGCAACGCACCCTCGTGTAACATTTCTTTTGTAAACTTGTGCCACGTTTTATTAAGTAACTTTCAGACTTATTTGTGTGTAATTGTGCAGCTTTTTGTATTTTGTGACGTCACCTGTTGTACGACGTGGCGTGTAACCAACGGCGTTACACCCAGACCACAGTCGCCTGAATAAATGACGCACGTCATTTATTGCCTCATTTCAGCGTATGATTACTTAACCCTACGATTCCCAACCACCGCCGAGTAGGGAATTCCTTAAACCCACGCAACATCGCCGACGGTCCTAGTGGGCCACGCAGGGCAATCGACCCCACGACCCAACTACCGACTAGCACCAGAGCTAGTCTGGCGCCCACCCGGACTCATTACAGTCACAGCAGCCACTCCCACTAGGAACCGCACCGGGACTCGAGCCCGAGACCCCGGACGACGGCAACCTAACATTTTTAAAAAGTAAAACTTTTTAATAGGACATTTAAAAAAAGTAGAATGTGAATTAAGTTACCAATCTACATTACAAAACCCGCTGTCTGCAGTTGCTGTTTTCTTGGAAGAATGCTGCTCGTCAGAAGAAACTTTAAACATTTTTTGGGGTGGTTCTGGGTCATCTGGGTCATCATTATCTTTTCTCTATTTGGAAAACTTAAACGACGTAAGCCTGCTCATCGCAAATCACCTCAAGAATAATAATATTGTAAACGTAACGTAAGTCAGTATGGTTATAAAAATTTGCGTCGGAAAAAAGAAAACACGAGAAATAATGATGGCTGCCACGACTACGCTAGTCAACTTAGTACCGTACTGTAAAATTTACTGGACCAGTACTTTTAATACACAAGATTAAATTAATATTTTCAGTACCTGACTGTTACAACCAAAAAGGCCAAAGAAAATAAATACATTCCAGTAATTTAAAATACGTAATTTACGTAATCATTATCTACCGCATTTGTCTTGTGTTAACTTGATCACGTTAGTTTTGCCAAAATACGAGAGTTCTCGTACATGCGCTTTAGTTTAACGTATGGGGTACGCAATCTTTGGTGATTTTACAACACTTCTCGTACACGCACTATAGTTAAAGGTATAATATACAATACCTTTGGCATTTGTACAATAGTTTATATTACGTAGTACGAGAAATGCATACAAAATTCTCTAAAGTAAACTCAACAAAGCGCGCCTATATGAAAAAATTCTATGAGAGTTATGCGACGATTAATAATTTTTTTTATTATTATTTTGTCTGCGCTTGAAACTGTTGAGGCGACGATTATGCGATAAAAGTCGGAATATTACAAGTAATGGAATTTTGTTGTGCTGTTTTGTGAATGGTCTCAAATGGGGGTTAGAAAATTATAAAAACGTAATTTTTTTTTAAACGAACGTTCGGTTTTTCGAATATATTTTAAGAGGTTTCGAACCGAACGCCAGGATTCGGTTCGGTTCGAAATTTTCAAACTTCGCCCAGCACTACAATTTTCAATTACTACCTAAATCTCTTAAAAACCCATCTCGAATCCCACCTCGAATCCCACCTCGGATCCTACGAATCCTCGAATCCATAGGATTCGGTATATTCGACGAATCCAAGATTCCAAAATCCCATCCCTAGTCAAAACCCTACTGGGAACTCTAGAAAGAAAACAAATACATTTGTCTGAGTAAAAAAACACATGTAACACAAGGGAAATTTTTCCATAATGAATGCTCGTACAATTGTTTAAATTTGTTGCTAGTATCTGAGACTAAGCAACAGATGATAACATTGCTAGTTTCCCATCAGCATCTGAGACTAGGTTAACAGATAATAACATTGCCAGTCTCCCATCAGCCCAACCATTATTAAGTATGACTACAGAGTCCTTGATTATGGCTTTGCTTTAACACTAAGCAAGACTTGCTATAGCTTTATTATTAGCCTAGGTAGGTAGAAGAACAGCTTATCACGAGAAGTCTGGTAATAAAGAATTGTTAGAAAACAAGGATAATTAAAATAACCTGTAATTAAAACAAATTTCAAAAATTATTTACAATTTATTATTAAAAAATACACATATAAGATATAAAAAATATTGTTGGAATTTTTTGAGCCACTAATGTAACACTTAGAAAACAGTCCTGTTAACTGCACTGATAAATTCAATGCTTGGAAAACACAAGTACATAAAATGCACAACTCAACTTGCACTATTAACTGTTCCAACGAACAGGCTCAAGAATATTTAATACTAGATTACAGTACTGGGCTGGCAAGGAATGTGGCATCTTCAGTTGGCAGCAGTGAAGGCAGCGTGCTGAGCACCATGCCCTTCTGTCCAGTGCTTGGCTGAAACAACCGCAAAGCGCCAAGTGAACACGGTGTACGTAGTATGCGACTTCTTGTTGCCAACTGTCCACACATCTAACACATTTCACCCCGCATTTTCACCAACCATCTGGCAAGCAGTCTGGTTGTGACGACTCACAACATTCTTCACACATACAGAAGTTGGTTTGTTTTCAACAGAATACCCTTACAAGCACTATTCGGGAGCAGACTGCAGTAATGACTACTGAGCATGTGCAGGCTTCACTTGACGATATAGATATGGGACTACCAGTCCTTTTGCCTTTGTATAGCCAATGCGTACATTTCCAATGGTGTGTTTGCAAAACAGTGGCACGTGAGTTTAGGATCGCTGCACGTGTCGAACATGTTTCAAGTTTTAAGAAAATACAGTCTCTTCATCCTTTCGAGTAAAACGGAATTTGAAAGTCAAGTCGAGCTTCAGCTATTCACTCGACTTGGCTCTCATTTCCCAGTCTGTATTAAAAATGTAATATCCAGCTATCAAAACAATGCTGTCAAATGCTGTGCAATCCCGTAACAAAACTCTATTAAAAAGCAGCACATGGGTACGTTAAATGATCGACCAAGCCAAGCACTGCTTCAATGTTGAGATAGAGCTAGCATCACACAGAAGCTCTAGAAAGCTAGGTAATGGGTGTGACTGGTAGGGGCATGTGAGGACTCGAATAATTTTTTTCAATTAGGTATTCGTTACCAATAGATACTACAATAGCCTATGGAAGTTTAGTTTTCTTAACTGTCACAACTGTCCATAACACTGCATCATAAATCCTGGCCTTTCGTGTAATAAAAGTAAAATTAACAGTACTGTATCTTTCACATTTTTCTATGTCAAGTCGTATCGTGATCAATAATACATGGCGTCATGATCGCTAATGTCTGTCGGCCATACGAAGTACAAAACAAGCAGTTTTACAGGAGAGTAATTATTTGTACTAATAGTGTGTGTTTAGTGTTGATCATGTTTTGGTGAATATATTTTCATTGTTATTTTAATCCACATCATATATAAAAATTTTATTTAAAAAATGTATCATGCATTAAGCCAACAAAGTTTAAATATTTTTGTTTATAAAAAAATAATCTCTGGTAGTGATTAAAAGTGACTAAAATACCATATTTTATGTAAGTAATCACCCGTATTGACTAACAACATGTTTATACCTTAAAATTATATTGGTCGAGAAAATGCATTGCCAATTATTTAATTTTCTTGCATTTCACACCACTATATTACGGTTCCATTTAAATATATAAGATTATTTCAGTATGTATCCATCTCTTTCATTTTACTGTTTTTGTCATCAATTTTTCTTGTACTCTTGAGAAAAGAAGAAAAAATTTTTTTTGCGGAATTTTTGAATTAGATTGAAAAATATTTGTTGTTCGTGAATAGTTGAATATTTGATTCAAAAATAAAAAAAGAAGAGTGTTGGCAGAGTGCTATGAAGGTGAGAGAAGAGAGAAGAGAGAAGCAGTCTCACTCGGAAGGGACAGGGAGCAAGGCTTCAGGGACCACGACGCTGCAGCCAGCTGCTTCAGGCAGAGCGGCACCTGGGAACACAGTTCAGTCCCCTCAAACCACTCACCGGAGCCTTGCGCGACCGCAGATAGCACAGGCGTGGCTACTTGCTTGTCACGTGCTTGGCAGCCCTGCCTGTGTGGTTCACACGTTTCCCATCGTGTCACAGAACATGGATGTATGGGTTCTGCATGGTCAAACTCGATAAGCTCACAGAAACTATCAGCTCTAAAAGAATATTGCAGTTTGTTTCCATGTTCACTTCTGGTTAAAAAAAAAAAAATTGATCACTGCAAGCTTGTGATCAAGTTTTTATTGATGTAAAAACGATTGAGGAAAATTTTGTAAGAAAATTTTTTTATCACCTTTAATGGTGTCAAAATAAATGCCCTTTTAAATGAGTTATTGATTGATAACTAACCAGGCATTACAAAATCTGGGGTCTGACTATTTTGTCTAATGTTCCTCGGGAAACGAGGCTGCATGTTTCTTACCGGCAGCGAGCCTAGAGCTACTCACCGTGACACTCCTGCCCGCAGTAGAACATGGGCGGCCGGAAGTTGTGTTGCTTGCACAGGGCACACTTCATGTACGCTCGCGGGCTGGGCTCCACCGTCTTGCAGTACGCACAGCAACGCAGTGCTGCCAACAGCACAGCGTGAGCCGGCAACACAACTACTCTGCTTCTCGACTAGACAATAACAAGAAGCTCAATACCGAAAAAAACTTAAACATCATGTAAGTAATATGTTTTCACAAGTTGCGGTAAGTGAATTCGTCCAGAATGAACAGCAGATCACAAAAAGCGCGACGTGCGACTACTTACGTTTCACTTTAACGGCAGCTGTGCTCTGGGGCAGACCGCCGGTGTTGTTTGCGATGGAAGAGGCCCTCTGAGGCGGCGCGCCGTTGGCAAGGCCCTTGGCCTTCGCGCCGTCGCACGGGGCATCCGCGCCGCTCCAGCGGCTCACCGTGATGCTCTTCATCACCAGGTTGTTGGCCGCCTCGTCCCACTGCACCACCGAGACGCTCACCTCGTCTCTGCTCTCCGGTCTCGCTGCGCTCTGCTTCTTCTTGCTCTTGCTCGCAGCTTTCGTTGCGGCGTTGCCCTGGCTGGGAGCGGCTGCAATCAACAGTAGGAGTGTCATCATAACACAATGTTAATATCTAAATACTTGACTAGGCCTCTGCGTAGCATGCACGTTAACTTAGTGGATTTCCTCAATCAGCACAAATAATTGCACAAGCAGGAGTTTCTAATACGCACTCAAGTTAATATAGGACAGTCTGATACAAGGGAAAAGCTGCACCATCACTAAAAGTTTAGACCAACAAAACTACGCATCAAGCACTCACTACAGCAAGCCAAAACAATGAACATCAACATCGACATACCGGACTTGGTGCCAGACAGCGAGAGCTTCGTGGCGATGGCATCGAAGCGACCGTTCAGGTAGCTCTCTATCAGCGACCTCCAGGACTTGTCGCCCAGTATGACTTCTGGGAGCTGCGACAGCATTTGCATGTCGATCTTGTTTGGAGGTTGCAAGATTTTAGTCTGTGGCAACAAAACAGAACCCATGAAGAACTTCCTGACACTGGGATTATGGATGCACAGTAAGCAAGTTCAAAAAAATAAATAAATAAATAAATAAATAAATATCAAGTCACAAGATTTTAGCATTATTATTTTAAATAGTGCTCCCAAAAAATATTAACAGAACTATCAAAGAACTAAGATGATAAATTCATTCTGATCATGTTACGAAAAGTCATGTTAATTAGCAAAAACACTACATATTTAAGGAAAACTACTTAGTCTTGTCCAACGTATTGCTGCAAGAGAAAAGTCATTGTAAGAGGATGACTTTACGTAACTGGCTTATACCCATTACATTTTAAAAAAAATTTCACACAAATATTTGATAGTACCTACAATTTTTACTTATTTTTTGAAAGTATAGTTGAAGGAAAAAATCTAGCCTTGGATTGACCTCACTAATTTGCTATTATGTTGAATTAAACATTACCGAGGCAAAATAGATAGATATCTGCATTTATCAAATTTGTGATAACACAAAAATTTTATTGAAATTTTTTAAAACTAAATATGTGAATTTTTCACTTTTAAGAAAACACTACTGAGAATTCATTACATAAAAAAAGTAGAATATTGCGAAAATGATGTTTAAGAATGAACAGACATCAGTGTTTGTGATGAATGGGATACTAGAATCACAAAAATATTGACAAATGTTCGCATTCTTAATTCTTCCAAATACTGTTTGGTTTTTATCTGTCCATCCATGTAGTGAAGTGAAAGTGTTGTTTTCTTTTATGCTCTTAGGTGTTTATATTCTACAAACTTTCCATGTTAATAGTTTCATTTGAATTCAACTACTTTTGAGGTAAAAGTCAGCATCTATTGTTTGTTTGTACTAACATTTTTTTTTTTTATTTGCTGGTTTCGACAGTCACTGGGGTGGGCACGACTCGGAGACAAACCACAATTATCGCTGCTGCGACAGCAAGCGTCCGCAATGGCCGACACACAAGGCCCAGAGTGCCACACAGCAACAGTGACAACAACAGATACAAACTGGTGCACAGACTAAGAATAATGACATCACATACACACCTAGTACAAAACAAAACATATCACACAATATAGACATAAATAAGAACATAAAATAAACATAAAATAAAATAGAATAAATTACAGATGAGGTAAACTTTTAGCATCAGAAATCTGAGTGCTTACCGTGATTCATGATTAACCTGTAAATAAAGTCATTATAATTATGAAGAGGCCAGTATTTTTGTGGTTGGCAGGTATTAAACCGAGGTATTTTCAGCCTAGTACATATTTGCAAGGAAGTAGGTACAGTTAATTTTAGAGTTAAAACAATTTTCAACAAACAGAGAATCTAAGTAGACTCTACCTTCAGCAAGAGGGATATGTTTAGGTGGTGGAAGGTTTTTATTATTTAGTAATTGGATTAACTTGGTTTGTGCGCTTTCTAAGTTTTTTTTTGATAATCTGTCTATGTACATTTTATTGTCATTTTTTAAGGTAATTTTCTATAACTGACTGTATGATGTAGTTCACGAGAAGATCCTGAAAATATATCATAATTTTTATGTCCGTTTTACAAGTTTAGGTTTTAGTGATATTTTAGTTTCTGTAGGCGGGTAAAAAATGCTGAACATTTTATTGTACCTACGCTTAAAACAATCACAGGCTCACGATCCATTATACAGGATATTTTAAAAATGTGAGTGTTGGAAACAGTTTTTCAGATAAATTGCCCTTTAGTCTAGTTAATTGTTTATTGATGTCGTTACTACTTGTGCTCTCCATATGTGATTAGATCTGTTGATGTGTTGGAAATTAAATGCATCCTCACCACAGGAAAAAGAGACCATTTAGCAAGAGAGATGTACGGAAATAAGTCATTTTTAAATCATGATCATGTGTGGCGCAGTGGTGCAGAAGTTGTTGGATCAAGCAGTACTTCACGTGTTTGAGAGTGAGTGAGAGCTAGGGAACAAGGCTCACCTCCTGCCACAGAGACTCCAGCTGGGTTTTAGCCTCTGCCATCCCCCCTGGCATCACTTCGTACAAAAACTTGTTGCTTGCGAAACAGAAGAAAAACTTTGCCTGAAAAAAATCCAAGAAACTCTTCATTCTGAATGCAAAACTACATTGCACTAAAAATAAAACAAACAACTGTTAAAGAAAACCTTCCACTTCACAGAAATACCAGTTCAAGGAAGTGGCAAATGTGAGAACAAACAAAGCCAAAACAAAAATCATAATGCAAGACACTCCATTAAGTCGAAAACACCACACACTCTTTGTTAATGAGTATACATACAATCTACACACATTAAGTTTTAATTTTTAATTACATACCATCTGTTTGCAATGCATATTACCTAATGAGTTCTGACTAGGAACAAGATTATAGGGTGAATTGTGATAAAGCCGAAATAACATCGAAAAGCATCTCAATACACCATAAACACCAAAATTCAAGCTAATACACAATGAAGCACTGAAATCGACAAACAATAATGATATCACATATTAATCAACAATTTGAATCAAAATTCAACGCACAAAAGTGAATCTTTTAATATATTAAATTCAATAATTAATGACAATTACTTAATATGGAGTTAGTACCCAATTGTATGTACTAAATAGACTGGAAAAAAATTGCTTTTTTATAATGCAATTGTTATTAAAAACTAATTTTTAATCATGATTTTGGCACATTTTTCAACGCATATGTACTTGCTGATTTATCTGTACTATTCCCAGTAGTTTGACATTCTTATTACACATTATTAAAGTGTTAAAAATGATACTGTTTTGGTAAAGTAAGTAATGGATATCCTGATAATCTAAACTTTGGTAAATCGAAAGTCCACCTAATCTGGAACCCAGTGTCAAAAAGAATTAGGTTACAATAAAACCAGTGATACTAAATAATACATATAAAGTACATTTCTGAAAATTACATGAAAATTCAAAGTTAGACAATGTACTGACATAATCATTACTGAACTACAGCAGCCATTTTTGTTTTAAGATTTTGTAATGTCATAACAGACCTTAGAAAATAAACTGTGTAATCGCATGTAATAATACGTATTTGTACGTAATCACACGTTAGTGTGTAATTTAAGTTTATTTTTAAGAATGACTTTGCTTAATCTGAAAACTGTGTTGATCCAAAACGGTCTGGTCCCAATCACCAAGGAGAGTTGTGAGCACTCGTCCAGCCAGACTGTCACCCGGCTGTCATCGCCCCAGCAAGAACCGATTTAAGACTTTGCTGCCAACCCGCCCACACCGAGTACTGTTGTTCCGTATCTGCCACTCTTACTACTGCTGGTCGACCAGTTACCCTCGTATCCACGCCCACAGCCTCCAGGTACTGTTGTTCCGTATCTGCCACTCTTACTACTGCTGGTCGACCAGTTACCCTCATATCCACGCCCACTGCCTCCAGGTACTGTTGTTCCGTATCTGCCGCTCTTACTACTGCTGGTCGACCAGTTACCCTCGTATCCACGCCCACTGCCTCCAGGTACTGTTGTTCCGTATCTGCCGCTCTTACTACTGCTGGTCGACCAGTTACCCTCGTATCCACGCCCACTGCCTCCAGGTACTGTTGTTCCGTATCTGCCGCTCTTACTACTGCTGGTCGACCAGTCACCCTCGTATCCACGCCCACAGCCTCCAGGTACTGTTGTTCCGTATCTGCCGCTCTTACTACATCTGGTCGACCAGTTACCCTCGTATCCACGCCCACAGCCTCCAGGTACTGTTGTTCCGTATCTGCCGCTCTTACTACTGCTGGTCGACCAGTTACCCTCGTATCCACGCCCACAGCCTCCAGGTACTGTTGTTCCGTATCTGCCACTCTTACTACTGCTGGTCGACCAGTCACCCTCGTATCCACGCCCACAGCCTCCAGGTACTGTTGTTCCGTATCTGCCACTCTTACTACTGCTGGTCGACCAGTCACCCTCGTATCCACGCCCACAGCCTCCAGGTACTGTTGTTCCGTATCTGCCGCTCTTACTACTTCTGGTCGACCAGTTACCCTCGTATCCACGCCCACAGCCTCCAGGTACTGTTGTTCTGTATCTGCCACTCTTACTACTGCTGGTCGACCAGTTACCCTCGTATCCACGCCCACAGCCTCCAGGTACTGTTGTTCCGTATCTGCCACTCTTACTACTGCTGGTCGACCAGTCACCCTCGTATCCACGCCCACAGCCTCCAGGTACTGTTGTTCCGTATCTGCCACTCTTACTACTGCTGGTCGACCAGTTACCCTCGTATCCACGCCCACAGCCTCCAGGTACTGTTGTTCCGTATCTGCCACTCTTACTACTGCTGGTCGACCAGTCACCCTCGTATCCACGCCCACAGCCTCCAGGTACTGTTGTTCCGTATCTGCCACTCTTACTACTGCTGGTCGACCAGTCACCCTCGTATCCACGCCCACAGCCTCCAGGTACTGTTGTTCCGTATCTGCCGCTCTTACTACTTCTGGTCGACCAGTTACCCTCGTATCCACGCCCACAGCCTCCAGGTACTGTTGTTCCGTATCTGCCACTCTTACTACTGCTGGTCGACCAGTTACCCTCGTATCCACGCCCACAGCCTCCAGGTACTGTTGTTCCGTATCTGCCACTCTTACTACTGCTGGTCGACCAGTTACCCTCGTATCCACGCCCACTGCCTCCAGGTACTGTTGTTCCGTATCTGCCACTCTTACTACTACTGGTCGACCAGTCACCCTCGTATCCACGCCCACTGCCTCCAGGTACTGTTGTTCCGTATCTGCCGCTCTTACTACTGCTGTTCGACCAGTTACCCTCGTATCCACGCCCACTGCCTCCAGGTACTCTTGTTCCGTATCTGCCACTCTTACTACTGCTGGTCGACCAGTTACCCTCGTATCCACGCTCTGAGCCTCCAGGTACTGTTGTTCCGTATCTGCCACTCTTACTACTGCCTCACCTCTCTGCCAGGCACTCCCCTCACCCCTCTGTACCCCTCCTCGTCCATCACGACTGTCTGGTCATGGATTCTTACCTGAGAGTGAGCCACATGAAACATGTGTCTTTCTTACAGCTACTCCACACTCACCTAACTTATCATGACATGCAATTTTTATTTTTTATGCATTAGCTAGGTTGTGCTACTTTCAAGCTTCTCAGGTCTTAAATGGAATTGCAAATTTACTTTACAATTTTAATTACTGAAAAATGCAAAGCTGACTTCATGTAATTTTTCTGTGCACTAAGTAGTTACGACAGAAACAGCATCAAGGCAAATCACTGCAGAACAAACACACAACACAAGTAGCAATATACACTTACTATGTCATCCAACACTTGAGTAAAAAGATCGATATGGAGATTAACTAGAAGAGGAAGCTCGCTCGTAATAAAAATGTAAAAACTGACGAGGTTGAAGCGCAGGAGTGCCAATATGGCAACCCTGTAGTGATCAGCGGAGTCAGGCACCCACGGCTTATTCAAATCCCACGTCTCGTAAAAATTAACTCCTTCCTCTGAAAACCAACACCACAATGTACTGATATAGTACTGATAGAATCTGCCACAGATCAATTGCTTCTCATTAAATTAAAAACAGTGCTTTATGTAAATTATTGTAAATTTTAGAGAGTACTTACTATAAATCAGGGTTCACCACGCTTTTACTATAGACAGTTTTCCTTAGTTGTCCTGTTTCACATCTCCAACCAATCATTTCTTTCCCTTGTTACATCAACCAATTTTGAAAGATACTGTACCATAAATACATTACACTTATAGAAACACTTTTCAACTACAAATACACCATACATTTTCTTCTTGCACAATACACAGTTTGTTGCTATGCAACCAATAGCAGTCTTTAATACAAAACCACTGAAGTGAGGAGGAAACTTTGAAATAAAACATTATTGATTGTGAACATGTGACTGTCTATCAACATTTGAAAGAAGATATATTATTAAATCAACACAGTTGATTCAATGATTGTTTCTCTGACAATTAATGATTAAATAAAATAGGCAATTTTACCTACTCATTAATTTGTGATTAAAATACAGACACGTTTTGAAGCCTTAAATGAAAATAATATTATTCAAAATTACAAATCCAGTTTCTGTCAATTTCCTTTTGTTTTATGTGTTTGAAGACACTTTGTAAATTCCACGAGTTTCCCCCGTCTGCAGGATCCCTGCCGTACTCCATTCTGCTACTCACTGAAGACTTCACAGTGTTCACAAGCATGGGCGTGGATCCCCAGAGAATCAAAAAGCCCCTCTCTGAAGGGGCACACTTGCGCTTGCGAAATCGTAACTCTAAGCGAGTACCACAATGGTAAACTTGAACTCTATATTCCTTCCATGTATGTGATGTAACAAACAACAAACCAATCCACCATTAACGCCATTCTACATATCACAGTTTGTCACTTGGCCTGAAATGAAACTCTTTTCCTTATAATTGCTGCCTTTTTATTCTCTTCTAATTGCCACTCACTGTTTCAAAAAAGGCCAAGCAAACCACTCTACTGAAAAAGTGGCACCAGAAAAGCTGCTAGTAAACATGGTATAAATTTACTAATTTAAATAATTTTCAATTTCTGTGATTTTTACCCCATAAAGTATTTTACATAAACTCACAATCAAAAAGTTTGGGGTCGCATTATATTCAGAGTCGCAGTATTTTCGAGTGAACACGGTAACGGAACAAAAATTGATACTGTTAAATACCTGCTGTTAACGTATACCACAGATTAATGCCTCATATCTCATGAACCCATAATGATCCCAAAATATTTTTGCAAACCAAAAACATGCAATATTGTGTATTTTTGTAAATTTTATAGATTAATTAAAAAAACACTTAAAAAGTCTAAAAAAAATATTTATTTACTTCATGTATGTAAGCTATAAACCAAAAATATTTGAAATCTAAGAGGGTCAGGTAGAATGTGAGCTGATTTCACATGGATCACCCTTCTGCACATAGTCTGAGTCGAGATAGTGTCCATGCAAGAGATGTCTTTTTACCACATCCTATTGGCAGGCAAACAAAAAGGTTCTTGTTCATTCATACTACACCATAAGTCATGCCACGTTTTCCCACCTCAACTTACATGAGGTTCCATTCAGACAGAATATCCCTGCATTTTATCTTTAAATATGGTAAAAAAAAGACACTCAAAATGCATCATTTTTTATAAAAAAAATAGTCTTACTTGGGCAATTGAAACCTTGCAGTACAGTAGAACCCGTTTATAGTGAACCCGCCTATAATGAATTCCCGTCTCGGTCCCGACAAAATGATGTGAGGTTATGTATTAATTTATTGGATATAGCGCACAACTTTTGTCAATGTTGATACGTTTTCCCGTGTACCACGAACAAATTTTGTCGACATGATGCACATTTATCTCAAATATTTTCATATAATTACAAGTATTATCACAAAACGTCTATTCTGGATCACATTAACGTTTTTCTCCGCAAAATGCTACTCGATTGTCCACTGTTCATATTATAAACAAGTCGTAATTGAGTGGCCTCCGTAGGCTACGTGTAGCCAGAAATGGTGCTCAGTTTGGTGAAAATAAATAATTTCCCCTGCATAGTTAAAGAATGGGCGAACTCGTGTACATTTAATATGTTATCAAAATTAAACATAAATTACCGCCACACAAATACGTTTGTACATTATAGCAGCAAATTCAATATTTTTACGTCTCATTTTTATTGTTCACGTTTCGGACATTTTGATCGAGTAAGGTTCGTAAGACTACCACTAGATAGAACTCTGTGGACTAAATTTTTCCATAGAAAGTAAGAAATTTTCGTTCCAGCTTTAGCAACTGCGATACTAAATGATACGTAGTGATCTTTGATGCGCCAGACTCGTTATTTTTCGTTTATTTACTTTTGACGGTAAAAAGAATTTCTTCTTATTAAGCTGCAAATGTGCTTCAATAAGAAATACATACATAAAAAGGGGTTAAAAAACGTAAGGCATTATCTGTGCGAGATAAACTGGACATTATTAAAAAGGTAGACTCCAACCACACTGTCCCGCACGTGTTAATAAAGGAACTGGGAATTGCAACATCCACATTAAGTACAATATTTAAACAAGCTGAACAATCTTCTTTCTCAAGCTGC
This sequence comes from Bacillus rossius redtenbacheri, assembly GCF_032445375.1. Taxonomy (NCBI): domain Eukaryota; kingdom Metazoa; phylum Arthropoda; class Insecta; order Phasmatodea; family Bacillidae; genus Bacillus; species Bacillus rossius. The sequence continues at coordinate 3,370,400 of NC_086336.1, read as the reverse complement.
GAATACGTCACAGAGTATTAAACGCCTGAAAAAAGGAAAATACGCCGATGTCGAAGAACCATCAATAGAAAGTTTGTACATGTGTAGTGTATTAAAAATAATATCTGCATTTGCTCATAAAACTGTTGCTTTGAGTATTTCCATTCGTTCTTTTCTTTGCTTAGGCCTATGTGTAGTTAAGATTTGGTTTTGAGTATGTATTGCCAATATAAAAGTTTTCCCAGATATAAAGTTTCCCCTCTATAGTGAACATATAAACTACTCCCTACAGATTCGTTATAACAGGGTTCTACTGTATATGTAAAGTTGCCTATGTCCCACATTACGTGCATAATAAATTACAGACACAACTTCGCAAAGTTAGCAAGTATCTCGACACCAAGTGTGTGTTCTGTGCACACTGCTGACAACCTTCCACCGTGAGACATCCGCTGTCGACTGTTGCCACTTACTGCCAACCATGTGGTCCCGGTACGTGTCCGTGTAGTCCGCAAATATTTCCAAGAACGCAGTGAAGTTGGTCATGAGCACAGACATGTCTCTCCAGAACTCAGGATCGTTGGTCACAAGATTGAGCATGAAGAAACTCCAGTGGTTCACCAAGTCAATGGTGGCCTGCAATAACAGGGAAAACGCATCGGTGAAGAATGAACCCCTGATGAAACTATCCTGATACAAACATTTGGGATTTTCATATTTTTACTATATTTGCAAGTACAGATTTACAAAACATATTAAATTTATTACATTGATTAGATCATACTAATTTGGTTTGGATCACTGCTGTTGCAACTCACCACCTCTGCAGGCACCCTACACAGCACTCACATGTCTGATGGTGTCGAAGGCGAAGGTTAGTGTCCCCAGCTTGCTCGCCACGAAGGACCTGATGATGACGTCTGAGAACAGGACGCGCACGCGAGCGGACGCGTGAAGCTGCATCACGCCGGCGCTGTCTGCCGGGGCAGCAGACAGCTGGTCTAGTCCCTTCCTCAGCGACGAATCTACGCGGAATGCAAACGTGCCACCACACACTCACACACAACACAACACAACACACATACACAACACACACCAAACACACAACACAACATTACAACTCTTCACTGTACAAGGGAACACAGTACTTAAGAACCTACGACTTAGGTCAAATATCCAGAGTCAATAAAAATTAGTTGAAATGACAGCTAATATCCTATAACAGGCAAGTAATGTATCATAGTCTTTGGTGTAAATCTTGGCAATATTTGGGAACGTGAAACTTCTTCAAGTCTCGTGCACAGTTCGCACACTGGCCGATGCTTACGCTGCTGTTGTGCCGGGTACGAATATAAACAGACGAGACAGTGGAAACAGGGGAAGAACTATGTATTCTGAGAATGACTTGCAGAATAGACAGATGAAGCCAGTCTTTATGAGTCATTCTTCGTACCATTTTGTGCAATCAAGAATTAATCAGTTTTTAATCACATCTTAATTTCATCGCTTTCACCACTACGTATCAAGAGGAAGAAAACAATTTGTAATATCACAAATCTCCAGAAAATAATGATGTTAAATAGTTAAACCACTAAAATAAATTTAGTTGGTTAGTTCAATTCTTACAGATAAGCCCCTATTGTCCAGAATTATCTCTGGAACACTTATCTAAACCAAGCATAGTGTACATCTGAAATTTTAAGCCTATAATTTACTTTAATTTAAATTTACTTCATAAGTTCAAAGAAAGACAAAAAAACATGTCTTTTTAGTTTAAAGGTGAAATAAAAAATACTATAAATAAATCCAAAAGGTATTTTATAAATAATATGCAATTACTTGGCCTCAAATTTGCCAAATGCACAACAACAAGTGAACATCAAAATATCCAAATTTATCCATATCTTGTACGCTGTCAGTCTTTATTAAGGATATTAAATAGATAATGAAATCGAAGGTCCTTAAAGGACCATTATTCATTTAAAGATAAATTAAGGCCATCTTAGGTACATCAAGGAGGCAATCAAACCCCATAGCTTGTTAACAGTAATGCATAGCGTATGACAGCCACTTACAGTGTCTAAGGCTGTGTCAATGCAAAGTTTAAGAGCCACGTAGCTAGAACCTGCTCTCCCAAGCTAGCTTAAATCCCACCACATGACAGCAATGCCATTGGATGAGAGCGGAGAGAGAATGGTCGCCGAGAGACGCTACCTGCACACCATTTCTCCACCTCTGCCTCCATCCACGCCAGGCGGCGACCCATCAGCTCCTTCTTGAACAACTCCTCCGTGTCGCCAACATCGTCCTTGAAATCCACGCACGCTCCGGAGTAGCTGATCTCCTCACGCATGAACCACAAGAGAGTGTGCCAGTGTGGGAACTGCTGGTGAGACACATCTCTGCCCTGCAACAACACACGTGGCCACTCCTCCACCACTGTTTGGGCATAGTGCTAGAATGTGTGGTGGTTTGGATATTTGAATTTGGTGCCATCGATCGTGAGTGCGCCACTGTGGCGGCCATCTTGTTCAACAGTGCCATCTGTAAATAGTTTCGTCAGTCTTTTACCATTTATCCGCGTTGCTGGGCGTCATGCAGCTAAAGTATTAGTTTCAATTCAGTTTTGTGAACATTTTTTGGTCCTCCGGGCCGGATATCTGTATGTTTGAGCCAGTTTATTCGGTGGATCGCATAAACAACGTAAAAGCCAGTCAGATATCGGTCTTCTTTGTTCAAAAATAGACATGTGCAATACCGTTATGAATCGCGTGCGTGACTTTATCCGGGACTATAGTGTTGTGCTATCAAGAAAATATCAGTGTATACGCAAACACTGTATTATTTGAGCTCATAAATGTACTTTACGTAATTTTGATTGCGTGCAAGCGATTATAGGCAACACGTGTGGTTTTAGGTTAGGCCTAAGTTACCTATCTTGCATTGGTTCGTGTATTGCCGGTGCGTCTGAACGTCTGCAAGACCGTTACTTAAAATGTCAAATCAAGCCAAAACGCGTTTGCGCCTCGTTAAGTACCGAATTACAAGACTTCTGACGCTCGCCGACGAAGTCGAGCGCAACCCGAGTCGCGCGGGACTTTTCAAGGCCACGTGTAGCGATTTACACCAATTGAAGACAGACTTTGAAGAAAATCACATGCAACTTGCTATTCAAGCTACAGAGACCGAGTCGTTAGTGGAGTCTGAATACCAGCTCCATGGTTTTAGTGATGCATCCAATGAAGGTTACGCAGCTGTTGTGTATTTGCGGACTTCTAGCCACGGTGAAACAAAATCACATTTGCTTCTCGCCAAGTCACGTGTTGCACCTCTGAAGACCGTCACACTTCCGCGACTTGAATTGCAGGCTGCACTCTTGCTTATCAAATTGATTGAATCACTGATCACAACACTGTCCGAGCGAATCCATATAAGTTGCATTTATGCATGGTGTGACTCGACCGTAGTGCTTGCTTGGATTAAGATTCCGCCACATCGGCTGAAAACATTTGTGGCGAACAGAGTTTCTCGTATTCAGGAGAGCAAGGTTTCGGTCCACTGGAGACATGTTTCC